>NC_139349.1:44322038-44505687 GCF_055883805.1 Amblyomma maculatum | reverse complement strand
ACGCACTCTCGGCATTTGATAGCTTCTCAAAAGAGCAGTGCAGTTTGATGCGAAGGTAAGTTGGCAAATTCATAATTTCATAGAACTTTAGGTTCAGACCTGGGACTCTTGCTTAAGTTCTTGTCTATGGTTTGAATCTTAGAAGATCATAATTAGGATGTAGTTATGATCTTCACTGTTATTATTAAATAATAAAATATGAACACAATATTACTCTTATTCTCGCAGTGTCATCAAGCAGCAAGCTCTGCCTCAATGACTGATAACGTCTGAATTAATTCACTTTCTTTTACAGAGGCTATCCGGCACCTGGACTTTTCGATGACGTCGACCTTCAGATACTGGATAACATATTATGGAGCTATGACCGCCGCATCACACCTGGGCATCATATGAGTGAGCTTTCGGTTTTCTCGTCATATTAAACTCGCTAGTTTCTTTTTATTCTCTGTTTGTTTCATACAAGATATTCTTTCTCCCGGTGATGGATTATTATCATTCAAGAAATCAGTAAGTACCTCATCTCGTATTGCTCCCTCTAACAACAATGGGATGCGGTACATAAGGTCGAACGTCCCAAAGTGACATGAGCTACTTTGGATGCCGTCGTGAAGGGCTCCGGATAATGTGCCCACTCGTGGTTCTTGAGCGCGCACTGACAACGTGAAGTACAAAGGTGCCTTGCATTTTGCCATTACGAAAACACTGTCGCCTCGTTCTCGAGCTCAGCAGCTCAGTGTTTTAAAAACCAAGCTAGAGTTAGAGGCAGACCATTCTTTAGGCCTTACCATTATTAGTGCTGCGGTAGCAAAGCCCCAGTTCAGAGAAGAAAAGCCTGTATATATCTCAAATTGTATATATCTCAAAAGTGACTGCGAGGGTAAATAAACACCGCTGAGAAGACCACGACTCACAGCAGTGATGTTGCCACCACAAAACCGGTCTGAAGGATCACGATGCCATTCAACCACCGTTATGTTGCGCATCTGAAAAGATATAGGCAAATGAATTAAAAATTCAAATGATCAGGGAGGTAAAAGGCCTAGAACGGAACTCTTCTCGCGGAATATTATCGAGAACTCCACAACACGCGTTCAGCACGATAGTTAGGAGGCTTTGTGCGGCACTTCATGTCGCCCATTTATTGTCATTATCACATTATACACTTAACTGTGCTTAAGTGTCTGCAGTTTTTTTCATCGTCGCTCAGACTTCTTAGAACTACTATCATGAGAAATTGATCCATATACCCATGGCGGAAAGAAAAATTTTTTAAATCATAATGAGACCCAGCTATTACAGATATTTGTCAAGGTTAGCGTTTAAACGATTCTAGTCCAATACACTGCTCCTTTTTTATTAATTCCGCGGCTCAAATAACACAATACACATATTATTTTATGCGTAATTAAAACAAGAAGGAACATTTGCTTTTCAATGAATACATTGTCAAGAAGATCATGCCGCTCAGAATAGCCTTCCTACAAGGGACTGCGTAACTATTACAACACCTAATAGGGTCGATTTAGCCTGAAAACCACGTTTGCCTGAAAAAAATTATATCCCCCAGAGAAGTGGTGTATAACTAATTTTATAGGCCTGAGTGCGTAAAACAGTTTTAGTTTTCATAGGATCATCCTTTTTTACCACAGCATCAGAAATATAATATCAGATCTTTGTAATTACTACAAGATACATCGAATATTGATTCCCCTCTAACATTAACCTCTGACCAAATGAACTCGGCTCTTTAAAGAATAGAGGATGGTGCTAATACAACATTGGGAACAATGACTTTGTTAACCGCACTGCGGTAGAAAAATTTGCCTTACGACGTTACATAAAAACGAAGCCCTTAATCATCATCGGCGAAATAACGTTAGCATATTATGTCATTTCGAACACATTAACTTATTGTACAATCCTTGGATTCAATTTTTCGCTCCAAAATAATTTCCATATTGCTGGCAGAATAAGTAATGGTTTTATAGTGGCATTTCTAAACTTTGCGGTGGCCTCAACTTGGTGACGTTAGCCTGCAGGCGATGCTGAAATGCGAGATTTTCCTGTGGTATTTATATTTATTGACATATAATTGTGTAGTCGTCCCCGCTAAGTTATAACTGTGCGATGAGCCGAACTGAGACTCGAACTGGATTCAGAAATATCGCTAAAACAACTGCACTGCTTCAGCCGCAACATTTTGGAGGACGTCAAGCCGTCATGAGTTCATGTTGGCTGCGTTCGCCAGCCCTTGACATCATCCGTCAGATTGCTTACTAGCTTTGGCAGTAAGCCAGAGCAAGCGGAGCTAAAGAACCTCGAAGATCGCTGCCTAATATGATCAATTGACAAGACCGCTATGTTGAACGAGACCGCTGTTGGCGGTTTTGAGAACAGATAAATGTGTGCGTATGGTCCGCTCATTTTCTGCCTCACAAGACATCTAAATTGGTGATGATTTATTGTTTTCCAGCGCAATTCTTTGTGATTTAAAAAAATGCGGACAGCAATAATTTGGCATGGCCACTTGTTTTTCTTGCGAAAGGCTATTGAAGGTAGTTCAACCGTGACGTACTTTGCAGACATTTGCTCAAGCACGCTGCTGAAACGCATCAGGAGCGGTGCTCACGCAACTGTGACCGGCTTGCCTTCTTAGCGGCTCAAAGAGGGCGTAGCACGGGTCATGCATCTTCTAAATATTAGGAGGCGTGGAAATGCGAGGACAGCCATATTGGCCAGCCGATTACGTGCGTTCTCGTTAGCATGAAAGGAAGCGCCGGTCATTTCACCATACTGAGTACTTGGAGGCCAATTGAGAATTTCAGCCAGACGAACACAGCATATAATGCCGATCTTAATATCAAACATACGAGGAAACATCCATACTAGGTTCTCCTGGGTACCCAGACCGTCGACGATACAGCCAAGTGAGAAAACGAGAAATAGCGAGCTCGCAGAGTCGATCGGCAGCGCTAATTGTTGTTGTTGCTGTGGCTGTGGGAAGAAGGGAAAGAAAATGCACGGGTTTGCTACTGGCTCTGTAGCTGAGCCACCTCCGCTGCCTCGTGCAGACAGAAGAGTAAATAGAGAAAAAATTAAAGTAAGAGGGAAAGAAAGACGCGCGCTGCAACAACAGCCGTCGTCCACCACCAGCGGTGGCGGGTGCAATGACGGCCTACAACAGGTAAAAATTCGGTGCCAGGCTAGCCCCCACCGCAAGCGGCGGTGACCCACCTGTACCAGCCCCATCAGGGGAGATCGTTGAGCTAACTCCGAAGCGGAGAGAAATGCTTGGTCGTCTCCACGTTTAAGGAACGGTCCTACGTTTGCAGAGATTTTTAAGGTGAACGCTGTGCTGCTCCATGTACAGCCCAGAGTTTCGAAAGGCCAGGAGTTAACGGCCTTGATATCAAATCGATTTCAAACCAAGCACACCCCTCAGACTAACAATGCATGTTACATATGACCATATATAGGATGCATATATAGCCCAGGCAAAGACAAGTCTACTTCTCGAAACGTTGGCTCGTCCTGCGAACTGAGCTCCCCCCCCCCCCCCCCCTTCTTCCCTTGTTGAGCGCTTTCATACCGGGCCGCCATTTTGTTGTGGCTGTTGTGATTGAAGGAAGAGGGAAAAGAAAATGCACGGGCCTTCTACTGGCTCTGTAGCTGAGCTACCTTCGCTGCGGGCCCGTAGTGCTGTACATAAAAGGAGGAAGGGTGCAGTGAAAACAAAGAGAACGAGGTGCCGTAGTTAAAGGCTTCGGACCACTTCGCAATAGACGCGTTTGGCTCGTCGCGCTGTAGTGGTACGAAGGCCTCCTAGAATTTTTTTTATATTTATTCGTGCAAACAGCTTACTCTTACGAAGCTTTACTGAGTCGTGGTAACGTCCGACAGGTAACACACTACGAACAGAAGAGACAGCAGCTTTCTTTGCTTGCTAACAAAGCAATACCGAAATAAGCAAGGAAAGCAAATGCAGCCCCAAAGTGGCTCAAGTGAATCTCTACGCTAACACTGATGCTAGACTAACACAGAATTCCAGCTCCTCAATGCTAGAGTGGAGGGACTGTCGAGCCAGATCCACAGAAGGCTCTGCTATATTAAGCTCACTTGAATGCAAGCGGCACTGCGGCGACGAAGCTGCATGAGCACACGGGCGCAGCAATGAACAAATATTTCTTAAACGTGGATTCTCCCCCAAGTCAAGGTTGTGAGAATATAGCTCTTGCCTGTAAAGTATACTGCTCGATGTCTCTAATCCATGAGAGCAGCCTTGTTCAGACGCCGACGATAGTAGTATGAGTGTATTCCAAACGACCATGACAGCGTTTAGGCTCTATGTCGTTGCGGGAGAAGGTTGCAAGACTAAAACACCGAAATAAACGTTTCAATTCTCCATTTCAGTGGACGAATACTTACGACGAATACTTAAAGGTGTTCATGTTGCGTTTTCTTCGTCCATGTCGTGAGAAGATTGATTTATCTACTGCATTAGTCGCCCAAAGCAGCCGTCGCGATGAAACAGAGCGTTTCCTGATGTGAAAAGCTGTGCCTGTCGTCTAGCTCTCCGATGGGAAACTCAGGTGCCCGTAGCCGAGCTCACGTACCCAGTGAAGCAGATCTGCACAATCCTTCACATAAGCAATAAAATACATGTCCTTCAAAGGCCAGCGTAACCATTGAAGACACGCACCCACGCAGAAGTGGTGTTTATGTGGTTTGTCCACTCTGAGCCTATTTGCTTTGCAGTGTCGTCCTGTCAGCGAAAAGAACGCCCCAGGTGCCAGTACCCGAGCTCACGCACCCAGTGAAGCAGATCTGCCCAATCCTTCACAAATCAATACATGTCCTTCAAAGGCAAGCTTAGCTATTGAACAAACGCACCCACGCAGAAGCGGTGTTTATGTGGTTTGTCCACTCTGAACCTTTTTGCCTCGCAGCGTCGTCCTGCAACGGAAAGAACGCACCATGCACGCTTGCTTACGTCAGTCCTTCATGTTCCTGTTCAGTTCTAGTAGAGTAAAGTTTTATTTGTTAGTGCAGAATGTTAGTGCGACATGTGTCAAACTGTAAGATAGCGCCCTAAGCTGACCATTCTTGTTATTTAGCACTCCTGTATGCCCGTTGTGCACTGTAGCGTATAGGAAGCACTCAGGGCATCTGCAGTTTGTTCGCGGGATAAGTTAGCAGCGACATGGTATAAAAGGTTCCACATGATCCGCTCGTCCGACCAATCATAATCTCAAAAACTGTTATCACAGTCCGACGGGGGCTGAAAGCTATCACCGACATTTTGGACTATTTATAACCAGAACTTTAAGGCGAATTTCAATCCAATCGCTGCAACAGGAAATAACCGATGAACCGGGCTTGGTGTCTCCTGTGTCGAACAATTCAGCAAAGGTTTTCTTCACTGTCATTCCTCTACGTAAAAGTCTGGTCTCTCTTCTCATCATCTGACAAGGCCATCCCTTTGAAAAAGGCGTTTCCTCTTCTTTGAATTATAGCTTATCACAGCATACACCAAAGATTCTCTTCAAGAATGAGAACCTTCTGAAATGTACCTATTCTTGATGATGTTCCGGCTTTCCATGCGCGATGAGGCTCTACGCAGGAATGAAAACTATTCTGCTTCTTCCTTTGCACGCGAATTTAGTCTACAATTATATCTCCGTAGAGCTTTCCACATAATTCTTTCAACTCTCTTTGGGGTCTGAACTAAAGACATAGCTCGAAAGCAGCGTTAGAGGCGTTTGCGTGAATATTTTTGACAATGAGATTAGGTGCCGAAATAAAGCAAAATCTTTGGAAGGTGAAGAACGAACTTGAATATTACCAGGGAGAAGTTTATGGTATACCCATCTAACCGGTACGGAGCAAGGTAGAAAGTTTTTCAAAATCGACATGAGCGATCAGAAATTTTAAATCATTGGTGTTTTTCATTTCTTTGTACTGCATTAGAAAATGTGACCGATACAATAGATTTATGCTATTCAGCTATTCAGTATAGACATTATAAAGGCAGTCAGTTTCATTGAGATTTGTAGTTTGATATATATTACACATTTCTCTAAATATGTTTTTACACAAAAAAGAAACCTCCTGGCGGTATACGTGAAAATGAAGCTGGAGCAAGTTTCATCCGTCATGACTCTTCCCGGCGATTGCCTTGCCGATTGGGCACAAAAATAAACAAAAGCGAAAGGCAAGTTTTGAGGTTCCCTCTTTATTTTTCATTTTTAGTCTTTAGTTGCAGTTCCCTGGAGAAGGAGCTGCTACCCAACATTAAAAAGCTTTGAAATTCACTAATGAATGTTGACGAAAAACAAAACTTGCAAATTGAATTGCTTCAAGCAGTAACTCGGGAGCATTATGTGTGTTCACCAATGTCGGCTACATGTACGTGGCGCAATAGGACATGGTCTTTTCAGATAAAGTTTAGCGTGTGCTAACAGCCTTTTGTTTCCAAGAGGGACGAAGTTTTACACCGCTGAAATTATTCAGATCTTGGTATATCGCGTAGGCCTTTTAAGGCAGCAGCTATGGATTTTGTTGAATATTTGTAAAATTTAATATGCTCAGCCATTACGTAATTATGTCATCATAGGTATTTTGATGCAGAAGCAAACCATAAATTTTCAATAAAATTACGATTTCATTTGTTTTCTCAGTCCCCCTATCAAAACACTGAAAACATTCCAATGCTTCAGTGCGTACAAAATCTACTTCGAATTGCGCCGTTTCGTTATGTTGCATTAGAGCCACTAAAAGCAATTGAAACAATTCATTGCTCATGTGCAGCGCCGATTTATGCTCCCAGAGTTATAATTCGCTGCGACGAACTCTATGTCGTCATATCGTTAAAGGCAGATCAAGTGCCCTTGCCGCCCCATTTACCGAACGATCTTCTCCATCTTTGCTATATATATATATATATATATATATATATATATATATATATATATATATATATATATATAGTTTTGGAGCTGATACTGTGGGTGCCTCACCTGGGTTTTCTCGCTAGGGAAGGGTATGTTAACAGCGCGACTATGCCTTACGCACCACACTGTCCTTTAAGTTAGCGCATTCGTGTTCAATACTCATTCTTATACCTATGTAACTTATGCTGCGCGTATACTACCTGCCGACAATTATTTTAAACACGGTTCTGGACTCATTTTGCTTGTCGTAGAGGATGTCCGTTGTCGCCACTGCGCTATCACTGCTGCCAGTTTCACGCTGTGTTTCTCTCCGCTTGCAGTCACCCAGAGCCAGAGTGAAGGAACGGGTAAGGAACCGCCTAAGTTATAACACAGCTGGGGCCGAGAAGACAGCTCTCGCCTTCTTGTTTGACTGTAAACAGCGACAGCCTCACGGGCCCATGTAGAGGGGGTGGTGGAGGATGCAGAATATACGTTAGGAGCGCGGCTTCGCTGGTGGTGTCCGTGTAGTGGAGAAAATTGTATCGACCGCTATTTCCGAATAAGCGACGCAAAGTTTTCCAAATTTAATCAGCCGCGTGGGATTGACATATTTATGAGTTGCTTATAGGCGCATGCTCTTAGAGCAGTTTACGCCCGTCTTTCGTAACCTAGCGTTAAATATCGCAAAAATAATGCATACCCCCTCAGGCCTTGTGTGCGGGTTATTCGTGTTCGGAACGAAGCTAGGAGGGCATGGTTAAGATTTCGTAGTTTGTTTTCTTGTTATTGTATTAGAGGCGCCATCGTGGAATGAAATGTGGTGAACTGCGATGCAACATAACCTCTTCGGCGAATCGGGTTGCGACATGATGCAAAGTAAACAATACGGAGCCATTGAAGTCCACCAATGAATGTTGTATTTTCTCCGGTACAGTATAAGCCTCGCTATAAATTCTGTTATTTATGGTTTGCGCTTATATGACGTCAACTGTGTTTCTCATTTTTTGGCTTCATGAAGAATGATGACGGGCTCATTCTGTGTTAAATGCTCTTCATGTGAGTAAAGATTAGCGCCGCTTATTGTTGACATCGACAAAAAACATAGACGAAAAAGGTTATTGTACATAAAAAAAATTACTTCATCGTGTTACTGAAAATTTATTTCACTAGGTAAATTACCCAGCGAGCACTATGAAATGTTGCGAATGACAACTCTGCGTGAATGTGCATGTCTTGAAGGTCAAGATTGGTACATTCGTGTAACACGTACGAATAAACTTAAGCAAGGTTCGAACAAGGTTACAATATATTTTTCTTGCTCGTAAAACTGATCGCTTTCCACGCAGCGCTGACATGAATATACGAATCCAGTTGATGTGCAAAATAAACGGAAGTAATTATAGGGCTGCCATTTGTAAAATGTGTGGCTAGTTGTGTAGTAGTTCTAATAACGAAGCATGTACCTGCATCCTATAAGTTTAATTACTTCATGCCAATTATGATCGCTCGCTCTACATTATTTGCAGGAGCGCGTTTTAGACCTCACCGACGTTGGATCGTATATTAACGCCAGCTTACATGCAGGATTCCTTTCTTTGGCAAGGGGAGTTTTTTCGACTCATCTTAATCAAACGCCTCTAATTGCTAACCAAGAAGCGTTAAGTAGGCTTAACAAAGGTGAAGATGGCACTATCCACGACCGACTCTTCCAAGCTCTATTGTTTTGAGTTTCAGCCGCTGACGCTCGACATGTCCGCACTGCCGCCAAGCACATGCGCGCCACTCAGGTTTTCCTCCAAACACAGTGATTTAAAGCGAGAAAGCAACAACTGCTCCGCACGTACAGTGCATCCTGGAGCAGGTACGTAAAAATAACATGAACGTGAAAACTGATTTTTAGCAGCGGTTTTCATGATGTCTGGATGGTATTTATAAGTAAGTGTGGAGGGAAAACACAGCTATATATGACAGAAAGTGAAGCACTTACGCTTGTATTGCGCGTGGGCTGATTTGAACTTCCCACTGTCAAAGGCCGGCTCCTCAAATCTGATTGGCTGATGTTGTGTGGCGGGAAATAAGTCATGCATAAACAACTAATGATGACGTCAAAATGACGTTTCATTACGTAAACAACCTTCTGCCATTGCTGTAAATGACCAATGCTGGGCACCGCATTTCGAAATACATGAGACGCCCGCGAAAAAGAGATGATGAATTCGACGGCAGTGTAGGCGGCTGGTAGCTCACCGTAGTTAAGTAGACAGTTTGGTGGGTGGCGAAGTAAGCTGACATATCTTGTTGTAATTGCAGAAAGCATTGAAACGACGTCATACGGGAACTTTTCAGCTGCTTCATCTATTAGAGGACTAATAATGAAGACGCAGATTTACAGCCGCATGAGGGTCGTAGCTACCCTCCCGTTGCAAGTGCTTCGCTCTCAACGAGAAACCACTGATCCGCGCCGCCGCTGCCAAGCGCAGCAATGCGTCCTGATAACTCAAGCGGTTTACCTGCGCGAGACGAGGCATTTCAGAAAGCAACAGAAGGGTAACTTGGGCGAGTTGTAGGTTATTCATGATGGTTTCGTGGGCGCTCTTTAACACAGAGATAAAAGAAAAGAAGAGAAATAAAGGTCAGTCCTGTGTTTTCTTCTCTTTGTCTCTGTGCTAAACAGCGCCCACCAGACCATAATGAATTTCAGAGAGCACCGCAATGCTTTCTTAATATTCGTCTGGTCGGTTCGTAAATACAACCTAAGGGGTCATATTGTTCGATGGTTGTGGAGGAACTTCGCGTGGCAGGCAGTGAGGGATCACCAAAGACTGTCTTAAACGTCGGCCCTAAACACTGCCGTTTTTGCCTTGCACTATGACTGCAATGTTAATGAATTGAACAGCCTTTCCACAATAAAAAAAAGCAAGAAAAAATACTCAGAGCGTCTATTTTAATAAAGGAATGCATATTCTATGTACATGGCACATGTTTGCTTGCCACATGTGATGTCTTTTATATATAACGTTTTGTTTAATTATGCATGCGGGCTCACCATTTACTTATTTTTTAGAAAAAATAAAGTACTCCGGAGCACGTTATGACGGTACGCTCTAATTGTATGATGTAGTTTAGTGACATTTTGTGTTGATTGCTTCTTTTGATACAGCTGGAAAATAATTTCACTTGATTGATTTGCATTTTACCGTTTCGACAAAAAGGAATACGCGCGCGCGGCGTCGCCCTAGCTTCATACCCCCATTTTCTCAGTCATCTTTCTTTTCTTGTGTTTCTTATGCAATTATACAATACATAAGCACGCCTTTAAATCCGCTGCTCGTAAGTTTCTAATCTCACTCTAATTGTACTCTATAAGGCAAACTGTTCCTGTGTTACCACTTATATTATTTTATTCCTTATTTCTTGAAATTGCTTTACGCGATTTGCTTTGTTATCGTTTTATTCAAACGAAAATGTCTGTCATATTTTTTTTTCATTTTTTCCTCACCACAACCAATTGATGCTAAATACTCTATATATTTCTTTACGATAGCCTTTTGAGGTGATTCTGTCCACATTCCTTTACTTTAGGACTTTCTTAGGTATTGTCGATTCTAGCCTTTTGCAACATATTACCTGCTCCATACAATAAATTCGGCTCAAAACTTCCCACCCTATATTACGGCAGGCTTGGCACATCAGTCAAAAACTTTTTTGTTGTTCTGCCCAAGGCAGATTTTACAAAAAGCGAACATTTAGAAAATGTAAAACGGTTTATCTGCTCGCCATCTCAGACAATTAAACTTTGATCAGCCTTCCATGCTAATAGATCGCAAGAAAAAATATTTAAGAGAAATATGTAAAATAAAAGAAGCGGTCCTAGCTATGGCATGAAGTGAACTTGAAGAAAGAAGAGGGTATCACGAGACGATGCTAGTGCCATCCTAACCAGAATAGCAAGTGCATAACAGAAATTCGCAGTAGATTGTAGAATTCTGCCTAGTGCCCAATTTAGCACTGTCTTGCTGACCGCGTTTCATTAAATATTGCTTGTTCACCGCCTCACTACATATCTCAAGCGAAAATAAATTCCGAACTCACCAGGAAAAGCAGGAATGAAAGGAAAGAAGGCAATAGATCAGGGGGACTCTAAAACATCGTTTTGAGAGTAGACGAAAGCGAATTTAACGGCGCGCTTTCATATCATGACTTTATTTGTTGTTTAGGTTTCTTTCTTTGGAAAGGGAGGGCCAGTAACTTCCTCAGTTTTCTGTAGCGTAACAACATTTATCCGAGGTACGTCATTGTCGGTTCGACTCCTCATCGCAAACTAACCTCCAGCTTCAGTGGCAGAGTATGATAAATGGGAAACGAAGTAGAATGAGACCTTCCTGGATGCTTCACAAAGAACGCTTGCGTCACAATATTCAGGATTACGGCTTCGCGTTGAGATAGGCTTAGCCTAGAAATAAGACATGAATACTGTGCCCACGTGGATATCTGCATTGCTGTTTAGATGGCCCAGCCCTAACCTGCTTATGACTGTGCGATAGCCTGTGAAGTAGTCTTGCACACTCAAGCGAAGGATCTGCTTTCATGCACTCACCACTACTTTGCCAATGCCCGCCAGTTCTGCTAGCCAAATTAACAATTGCAGGCAGAGCATACACGAGAGGTAGTAGTGCCCACATTTCTCAATGCATTTCTGTAATTACTCTGCCGGCCAGACGGAAATGCCATAAATACTCATGTCTACACAGGACGGGCGTGAGCCCACGAAATCATGTTCAGGCACGTACAACACCCTAGATGACCTTGCATTAAGCCTAAAATACACAGCATGGCATGAACGAGCTAGAAAGCTCGCTAGCCACGCATCTCTTCCCAGAAATAAGCTTTTGTCCATCAATGCTCACCACTCTACGGTGGTTACTTTGTGCCTCACTTTAGTGTATTATGCAAAGCGCACATCTTAATGTGCAATACTTCAAGGATGCCACAGCGAACACTTTTGCCCGTCATTGGTAGCCACTCTGCGACGGGTACTTTGTGCCTTACTTCATTGTAGTAGGTGAAGCCCACTACTCAAGGTGTTCACTTCAGTATACCCCATCAGCAGACAAGCGTATGCCCGCCATTGTTACAACTCTACGAAGGGTACTTTGCGGCTGACTTTAATGTAGTAGGTGAAGCTCACACCTCTGTGTGTTAGGTTTAAGGATGCACCAGTAATCAAGCGTTTCCCCATAATTATTTACCACTCAATAAAAGGTATTTTTTACCTTACTTATATGTAGTAAGCGGACCCACAAATCAATGTTTACGCTTCAAGGATGTCACAACCACAAAAAAAGAGCTTGCTTGCTATTTTTTAGCATTCTGCGAAGGGTACTCTGGGCCTCCAGTGGGGTATGCGAAGCATACATCTCAGAGTATTCGCGTCAAGGGTACCTCAACAGCAAACAGACTTATGCCCTCCATTGTTTACCAATATGTCAAGGTTATTTTCGCCTTACTTTAGAGTAGTAGGCGGAGCGCACATTTTGATGAGTAAGCTTCAAGTACACCACAACCGCAGAATAATTTTTGCCCGGCATTGTTTAGCATTCCGCAAAAGGTATTTGTGCCATACTTCAGTTTAGGAGGCCAAGCCCTCATCATATATGTTCTGGCAGTTACAACTGCCTTTGAGAGCCGCCTGACTGCGCCGAAGAAAACACCCTTTAGATGAGAGAAAACCTGTTGTATGGTATAACAGCATAAAATAGCTTTTCTGCGGTGGTCACTCATGTGATGCCTTCTGTACAGTTATTTTTAATACGAGAGAGTGGAGCTACTAATACATGCGCCATTACGCTTATACATACCGCAGTTGTTGCGCAGCAGTAGTTTTAGAAATCAACGCACGGTGGAAATCAACGCAAGTGAAAACACAGTGTCTAATTCCTTGCACTTCCAGCTGTGAGAGCGTTTGTGCGATAAAACATTGATGTTTCGGCGGAAGCACGTAGTGCCAAGATACTTTGTTGGGCGAGTTGGTACTTATTCATTTATAATTTAAACAGCGCGAACACGAAGACAAAGGACAAGATAAAAAAAAGCCACATTACAAGCGCTGACTCACAACTATGCCTAAGCCCTTTAGGCATAGTTGAGGTACTGTGGTTTTCTTTTATCTTGTCCTTTGTCTTCGTGTTCGCGCTGTTTAAATTAATAATGAAGCACGTAGTGCTGTGGTTGTGTTCGCCTATGTTTGCGCGGTCCTAAAGTGAGATGATGTAAGAAGTTGACAGCAGTCCATGACTATCCTATGATGAAAGCCACAAGCTAGTAGCATTTTATTTTGCGATAGAACGTGCAGCTTAGTGTGGAGCTTTCGCGGTACCGTATAATGTAGCAGAATACTGTTAAGACCAAGTCGTTTGCCATTCTGTAAAGGGTACTTTGCGCCTTGCTTTAGTGTAGCAGAAGAAGCCTACTTTTCAGTATTTAAACTTCAAGGATATCAGAACAGCCATGGAAAAAGAAAAATCTAGGAGGGAGAGCGCGTAGCCTTCGCAAGACAACCTCCTCTGACGCCGCTCCCCTCTGTCCCTTGCGAACAATTATTCATTGAGAATTTAGCCAACATAGTTGCCAGACTCTAATGCAGCAGTGTACATGGTATTCTTTAGTGAGTTTGGATGCCCCAGCGGAAAGCCGACTGGAGTGGACTACCGAAAGTTGCGGGTGTCGTCGTAACACCTAAGTTACTTTGTTTACAAATGTTGCATTGTACTCCGTGTTTATAGGCACACTGCTGAGAACTGCAGGTGGCCTTTTCATACTCGGTTTCGTCAGTAAGCCTACGAATTCGACGTAACGTTGCACATCTGGGGATGTGGCTTCAGCATAAGAACGTGTATTTGAGGCCTGAATTTGCTAAGATGTTTGGCCTTTGAGACTCTCAAAATCCGAGACCCTAGCCGCAGTAGAGATTGGCCAAGAATTAGAAAAAGTAGCAAAAGTTTAACAAGGGGAAACATGCACAACAATAGCAACAAGAATAGCATACAACAGCAACAGGAACAACGCTTCATTCGCACCCCAGATGTAAGAATAGTGTTCCTTTTACGAGGTAGATCACAGACTATTCAATGAAGTGTTTAGAAAACGTTTAGGACATGAAAAAAGCCGGTGGCAGTAGTTAATAGTTAACCATAGATCTACCCACATAATATGTTATCCATATTGCAACATAGCAGCTACATTGACGTAAAGGTTGCGAAGTCTCAGACGGTTTAGCCGCGGGCTTGCAGGCTTTGTTAATCGAACAATCTCTACTTTACAAGCTGCTGTTGCGACAAACCTTACAAGCTCTTAATGACTAAAACAAGCAATACTAACGATCAGAAATGCGGTGGTGAATTCTCATTAAGAAAAGTGAAGTACAACGCGAGCAGACTCATCACATCGCAGTTCCCCTTCTAGCCTTAATATAATTGTGATCTGAGTGGTGATGCATTGGTGAACAATTAAACCATTGAAAACTCTCATTAAGAGCTATGACAAATACGAGTTTGAAAGGGCTGCCAGGATTGATATCTGAAACGTATGCTGGAATGGGTTTGTTGTCTACGCGGAAAGAGGTATACCTTGTTTGTATACCTAGTTGTGTGGACGATCGTATTGTTCCTGGACAGAATACATGCCTGGTACCCATTTTTCGACGTAAACGTGTGCCACTGAACCTAATAATGTACTGCTGTTTCGAAACCATTATTCGTTAGCATGTACTTGCTGGTTTCCCACACCACACAGAGTTCGCCATTAGGATAGCAACGCAGGTTTTTACTAGTGCAAAGTTTTTGAGACGAGCGCCTTTAAAGGTTGTTAAATTCAGTTCATCCCGAACACCAGAGTCAGGGTTCCTTTCTTTGTAATATTGTGTGATTCGTTTCACCTCACAAGTTTGCCGGTCACTATAATGGGGGCGATTGGATTTCATTTTAAAATCTGTTCCTATACAGACAAGGGCGCTTGCGGTGTATCGACAAATGTTATAGATATGTTTACCTGTACAGGACGAGTAGGAAAGATTCTTCGATAATATATTGCAAAAAGGACTGTGATTATATTTATATCTGAGAAATGTACTGGCACTGCATTGTTACTTATAGGTAAATAAGAAGCCTAATTGTTTTATGCCGACTTTTGTATCTTTGCTTCTTTTCTTGACGCCGCACGTTTTCCAAAGATCCATGGCCTTGGCGCTAGTGGTGACATTAGGAATTTTAAGTCAGTCATCCAAGTGCTCATGAGATGGCTGCGGGATCTAATCTATGAGGATGAAAGAAAATGGTTTATTGAGGCAAAAAGCTCGGTTTTATAATTTTATTTGATCTAATTTTGGCACCACTTGAAGGCAGACGAAGTGCAAACACCGTGTTTGAAGGCATCCAAATTTGAAATCGCTTTATGGTAAGTGGAGCATATGGTTATATTTTAAAAGTACGTGAAAGAAAACTAGTGCCTAGTAGCGGCGCCAACTACTGCTCTGTAAGGGTTTGAAGAACCTACTTGAACAGACGGCAAACAGATAGATGAAACACAGCATAAGTACGAAGGTGAGTCAAACTAAAGGTAGCCAGTGCTAATACATGGCAAACAGGGTGCTTTAGTGAAAACCAGCCTCCGTGAGCATTTAGAGATTTCTCGCACTGAGAAAGAAATCGCGTGGTTCTCGTCGCTCAAAAGTCCTTCTTTTAAGGCTTCAAGTGCCTGTATGTGACTCTTAGACATCATCATCCGACACGACTTTGGTTCTCTCGGGTGCTATTTCAATCGGCCTAAGATATAGAAGTCGAAAGACAAACAATTCTGGGATATATGGCGAATGGTGCAGCGTGTCTCTTTTGAAATCGGCGACCTGTGGACGGTCACTTCCGTGAAGCAAGTTGATACCACTCGTCAATTTTATATGTCGTTTGACCTTTATTGCGACATGCGGCGTATTCAGCGTGTCACGATATTGTAAATGGCTGACAGACTCTCCAGGTTTAGGAAATTCTGTCGATATTGACGCCTGACCATAAAATAAAGAAGTTGAGTACTGCCTTCGCTTTTTTTCGGGATGATGAAATCCAATGTTTCTACTGTGAGCTTTGTCGTCGTTTTACAGGCCGACTGCTGTCGCACCATAATTCTTCCCCGGCCGGAATCGCAAACGAGAAGTAGTCCCCCATATTGTAATTCGGGATCCGGCGCGTCTAGGCAGCGCCAAACCTTTCCGTCTTCTGCCAGACGTTCAAGACCTTGGGCATCAATTGCGCACACAAGAGCCGATAACCGAGATGGAAATGAATTAAGGTGTGAACAGAATTCTGACTAATGTTCGCCCGCTCTACCGGTTCATTGATGCTTACCTTCTGTTCTTGCCAAATTCGCTCATCAACTTTTGCGACTATGCTGAGGGTCTTTGCACGGTGGTTTTGGCCCTTCATTAGATCGCCATTGCAACTTTCACTTCCTTTTTGAACGATTTGCTCCAACGCTTCTCTGTGCCCAATGAAATGTAATGCTTACCGTAAGCAGCAGTAAGAAGCCGACATATTGCGTCTTGGGTGACTTCTTGATCTGTAAACTCCTGACAATAAAACGATGTCCAACTATTGTAGCGTACATTCTGAAAAACAACCACGTTCAACGCAGTGTATGAGAGCATTAGGCTAAATTTATCCTCACACTTGCGTGTCGATTTCGTAAATGAGGAACACCTGTGTATTGCACGCATGCCTCACAGATAATGGACCGAATCATTATTACGCGGGGTGGGTTCGCTCATATTCGTTTGACTCGCCCTTGTATATTAAGTACATGACATACAAAACACAGGTCACACGTAAGAATAAAAACTTCAATATGTAAGTGTATTGACTGTAAATGCGATACAATCATTTCATATTTAACGTTAAAGAAATTACAGAACATATGACCGTTTCAGTAACCAAAGACAGATATATATTTATACAGACGAGTACTTATCCAAGCAATCACTCAAACGCCAAAAGTCAAGAAAACAATCATGAATATGTTTTTCTAGCTACTATTAAAATACTAATAATGCCAAAAGGAGAATGCACCCACTGAAAGTATTGTTCACACTCTGAAGACGCCGATGAAGAGAGATAGGAGTTCTAATACTAAGCAATATTTGAAGTAGTACCGGATACTTCAAAAGACGTCGATGATCATATTGAAGATAGCGCGAAAACGAGCACCAAGGAGTAAAATGACACAGCGCAAGCGCTTTTTCGCAACTAAACCTTTTATTTAAAAACACGGCATAAATACCCATCGCACGAAACTAAACAGAAGAAAACAGACGTGGTAACATCAAGTAAAGTAAACGTGTAGGGCACGATACAGATGGTGGGGGTGCTTATTAACTAAGATAAGGTGAAAATACAAACCCGTTCGTCTACTCCTCATTTTACTCCCGTGTCCTCATTTTTTGCGCTACCTTCATATGCACAGGATTAAACTCGCACAAACATTACTACGTTGATAACACGAATACATTATTTGGGCGCCCTTAATACTTGCTTTAGAACCGCATACGTCGACCGTTGTCGTTCGTACAAGCGTGTGTCATGACGAATATGTGTATCGGTCATGCACTAGGTTGTATGCTTAAATACAGGGATTGGCTAGACTATTCAAATGCGTTAGTAATGGGCGTCGAATCTGTTCAAAATTAGATGGGCTACTATTGATAGCGCTTATCTCCGCCTTAAATGGCGTCCTTCAATTGGCATTGGCAACTGACTGTAAGCAATCCACTGCAATCTGAACGATATACTCTTCACTGCCACGCGGATATAGTCGGCTTGCGAGGCGGCCAGGACTATATTTTGATTTTTATGGGCTGCTCTTGAATTCGAGCAGGAAGCTAGTGTTTCTAAGCTTTCGTATGAAAAACAAAGCATACAGGAGCGTCAATAAAATTTGTCACAGTTTGATTATTATGATGAAGGGCACACGTTTTTATCATTTCAATATGCATTGACTTAAGAAAATGGTGAAGCCTACATTTAGACCACGGAAAGCAAAATGTTTAGTTCCAGCCTATTTGTGTAACAGATACCTTTTGAAATTAATAACGAGGTGTCCAATATCTACTGAAATCATATAGTTCATTGAACCTTACAAATATAGTACAGAAGACCGTACATTGTGGACTCAGATTGCATCTCTTTTGTTCTAGATGGCTTATGGCTTTAGAGCACTAATTAAAGCTCACTCGTATCGATAATTAAAAGTTTATATTTTTGTCTATTACTCGTTCATCCACACCCTCATTCAGCAATACATCTCCTGTGGAAATGCATGTCATACGCTTCGCATTTATCTTCCCTGTAAGTTATACAAAACAAACCTATGTAAATTATTACTAATAGTCATCACAAAGCAAACGTTTTTCGTATGCTCTAATCACAGTATTCTTCCCGTACCCAATATAATCGACTACTGTTTATGTACCTCATATGTAAGTATATCAGAGAGCTATTTCTATTTACACTAATCACAAATAACTAAGTACCGCGTCGTAGCGACGCATATGTGGCGAATACGAACAACTTCATCCTGCATTATCTAAACCCTAATTACGTAAAAGAAACATTTCGAGGCTTTGGTGCCCTCATTGGAAATCATTACAAGATATTATAAAACAATTCTTAAACATTTATGCCTACAAACCCTCTCGTCATTCTCTACTATCCCCCTAACTGTACTTCGCAAGCTAAATTGTGCGAGTGGTATCGTATAGAATATTTATGATTTATTTCTTGTGCAATTATTCAATAAATAAGTACGCCTTTAAACCCGCGGATCGTAAGTTTCTAATGCCACTCTAATTGTACTCTATAAGGCAAACTGTTACTGTGTTGTTATTTATATTATTTTAATATTTATTTCCTGTATATTCTTTAGGTGATTTCGTTTGTTATCGTTTTCATTCAAACGAAAGTATCCGTCATATTTTTTCATTTTTTCCTCGCCACAACCAATTGATGCTAAACACTGCATATATTGCTTTACAATAGTCCTTTCAGGTGATTCTGTCCACATTCCTTTGTTTAGGACTTTCTTATGTATCGTCGTTTGTAGCCTTTAGCAACATATTACCTGCTTCATACAACAAATTAAGTTCAAAACTTCACACCCAAATATTACGGCTGGCTTGACACATCAGTCAAAAACGTTTTCTTTGTTCTGCCGAAGGCGGATTTTACTAAAAGCGAAGATTTATAAAATCTAAAACGGTTTATCTGTTTGCCATCTCAGACAATTAAGCTTTGATCAGCCTTCCATGCTAATAGATCGCAAGAAAAAATATTTAAAAGAAATATGGAAAATAAAAGAAGCGGTCCTAGCTACGGCATGAAGTGAACTTGAAGAGAGATGAGGGTATCAGGAGACGATGCTAGTGCCATCCTAACCAGAATAGCAAGTGCAGAACAGAAATTCGCAGTAACTTGCGGGATCCTGCCTAGTGCCTAATTTAGCACTGTCTTGCTGATCGCGTTTCATTAAATCTTGCGTGTTCACCGCCTCAGTACATATCTCAAACAAAAATAAATTGCAAACTCACCAGGGTAAGCAGTCACGAAAGGAAAGAAGGCAATAGATAAGGGGGACTCTAAAGCTTCGTTGTGAGAATAGACGAAAAGCGACTTTAAAAACGCGTTTTCATGTCATGACTTATATTTGTTGTTTAGGTTTCCTTCTTTGGAAAGGAAGGGCACAGTAACTTCCTCAGTTTTTTGTAGCGTACTAACAATTATCCGAGGTACATCTTTGTCGGTTCGACTCCTCATCGCAAACTAACCTCCAGCTTCAGTGGCAGAGTATGATAAATGGGAAGCGAAGTGGAGTGAGACCGAAGTGGACGCTTCACAAAGAACGCTTGCGTCCCAATATTCACGGTTATGGCGTCGCGTTGAGATAGGCTTAGCGTAGAAATAAGACAGGAATACTGTGTAAACGTGTATATTTGCATTGCTGTTTTGATGGCCCAGCGCTAACCTGCTTATGACGGTGCGATAGCCTATGAAGTAGTTCTGCACTCTCACGCAAACAATCTGTTTTATTATACACACCACTACTTTGCCAATGACCATCAGTTCTGCTAGCCAGATTAACAGTTGCATTATACACACCACTACTTTGCCAATGACCATCAGTTCTGCTAGCCAGATTAACAGTTGCAGGCAGAGCATACAGGAGAGGTAGTAGTGCCCACATTCCTGAATGCATTTCTGTAATTACTCTGCCGGCCTGAGGGAAATGCCATAAATACTCTTGTCTACACAGGACGGGCATGAGCCCACGAAATCATGTTCAGGCAAGCACAACACTCTAGATGACCTTGCATCAAGCCTAATATACACAGTATGGCTGAAGGAGCTAGAAAGCTCGCTAGCCACGCATCTCTCCCCAGAAAATTTGTTCCCCGTGGGTATTACCATGGAGTTCCGAAGGGTGGTCATGCATTGGAAGCACCATCTTCATCTATTGCTATTGTTACCATTACAATACGACAAAGCCTTTGCTAACTATAGGACAGCAGTGCCAGGTTAGTTAGAATTCCCGCTACGTTATATTTGAGCAGCAAAATTAAATTCTTGTGTCACTGCCTATTGTCCCCAAACGGAGGGCCTTTTCAAAGGCACAAAAATGGCCGGTTTGATACCTTATTTGAGAAAGGTGAAAGTTTTTGTGTCAGAAAAAAGTCACGGAAGTGCGGAATAAATGGCACAGTCGAAGTAGCAAATACCCACAATTCTGTTTTACTTTAACGTTCTCATGGCTGTTTTTAACATTGCACAGAGCAGCGGTTCTAGAGAAAGGTTATTGTTAGCTCTCAATTGGTTATGTCTACAGGCTGTTTGCGTTTGCGTCATCGGTGCGCAGTTTTTCTTATGACGGTCAAGCGTCTTTGATTGCAGCCACTCAATCCCAAACGTCGCAGACGGTATAGCCTTGTAGGGACATTGTTCCCTGCATTCCTGCACCAAGCTAATATTTTGAATGATCAATACATTTAAGATTATGTACTAGGATCCCCTCTGGTTGTGATCTAAAAGAGTGAAGACAATAAAGGGGCCAATCTAGAGAAAATACACGTCGGTCCTTTTTTTGGAGGCGAAAATTCCAACTGACTCATGAGAGAGTGAAATAATTCAGATACTGTGTAGTTTCTTAAAACCACGAGCGAATGCACGTGGATAATCATTTTTTTAATTTGTAGTCTTATGACGAATTCTGTACTACATACACCATAGCTGAGTGTTAGGAGAGTTGTGCTTTCATAGTTCGTGTACTGGAAGAAATTACAGCGGGAGATGCATAACCCTAGATAGATAATAAATTGCTGGAAGCAAATTAAGTTTTAGCAGCCTATTGTAAATGAAAATAAGATCAATTACGAACGTCGATATTTACCTTTTGCACATTTTACACATTGCTGGTGACAAATAAATGTATACCTTGACTTTTAGTAAGCTCGTGTAAATGTACTGTTTAAATTTTTTTCTGGGTCAATTTTTTCATACAGACCTTAACCTTTGAAATAGCGGGATGCATTCTCCAGTTTTCGCCTGCGAAGGAAAGGCAGTTGCAGCTACCGCCACCATGCTGCTCAAAATAACCAAGAGTAATAAGGATGAAGAATGATTCATTCTAGGTACTTTATATATCCCGATTTCTTCAACATTGCTTTTAAAAATAATGTAAACAAGTTTCATTTGTTTGTGCATTTTGTTTTGTCATAGGTGTCTCCTTTACATAAAATTACATTTTAAATTTACGAATACTGCACAATATGTAAAAGACCAAACGAAGCCGACATTTAGATATCGTATACTGCAGGATGCAACAACAACAGCTGGATAAATTTTGCCCATTTTTGTTTACCACTCTGTGAAGGATATGTTCTGCCTTGCTACAGTCTACCACGTCAGTCTAGTAAGCATAGCTGATATCTCAACGTAATCGGTTCAAGGATTCCGCAAGAACAGACGACAAATTTCCCCTCCATTGCGTACCACTATGCAAATGGTACTTTGTGTCTTGCTTCAGCGTAGTAAGCGAAGCCTACATTTCATGATGTTCGCTACAAAGATACCACGACAGCAAACTTATGACCACCGTCGTTTACCATTTTGTAAAGGGTACTTTGCGCCTTGCTTTAGTATAGTAGAAGAAGCCTACCTCTCAATGTGTAAGCTTCAAGGATATCAGAACAGCCATGGAGAATGAAATAACTAGGAGGGAGAGCGCGCAGTCTTCGCAAGCCAACCTCTTGTGACGTCGCTCCCTTGTCACTCTTTTGAGCAATGATTCATTGAGAATTTAGCCAGCATAGTTGGCAGACTCAAATGCAGCAGGGTACATGGTACTCTTTAGTAAGTTTGGATGTCCCAGCGGAAAGCCTACAGAAGTGGACTACCGAAAGTTGTGCATGTCGTCGTAACACATAAGTTACTTTGTTTAGAAATGTTGCATTGTACTCCGTGTTTATAGGCCCACTGCTGAGAACTGCAGGTGGCCTTTTAATACTCGGTTTCGTCAGGAAGCCTACGAATTCGACATAACTTTGCATGCCTGGGGATGTAGCTTGAGCATAAGAATGTGTATTTGAGGTCTGAATTTGCTAAATGAAACAGATGATTTTCGTCGCGAACAAAGCGCGCACACGCCCCCACGAACAAAAGTTTCGTTGCTCGAGGAGTCCGCATAACAGGATACTAACCATTGAAGCGATAGCCCTGGGCGGTGTATCTGTGTAGTTCTAGCATAAAGTCACGCAGCATTTCATATGGCAGTATTTGCTGTTTTGCTGGTTGATTTGATTTCATGCTTGCGGAACTCAGCGCACAAAGACAAAGCACAAGAACACAAAAGGACGATTAGACGAAGCGATGGTCAGCGCTTCGTCCTCTCGTCCTTATTGTTTAATTGTGCTTCGTCTTTGTGTGCCGACCCCACTAGCATTTCATATGGCGCAATTGAGGGGACCCAGCCATATGTCACAAAATACGCGAGTGCACTGCGTGGCGGCGGCAGCCCCTTCAGCATCGGTCCATCTAAAAGTTCTAAGTTCCATCCATCGTCGGCTTGCCGCGCGCACCTCAAGTTTCTAGCGCAGGGGTCCCGTAGAGAAAGGCATTCCTTCAGAACGGAGTGCTCAAAATTATAAAAGGAATCTCAATGTGCTGAACCGCAACGGAAACCAGCTGCCGGCTACGGCTTGCCCTGTCACGTGATGGTTAATTTCCCATGATGATTTCCATTATATTTTTTTATGACTAGGCTTGGAGGATGCCACAGCAAACACTTTTGCCCGTCATTGTTAGCCACTCTGCGACGGGTAATTTGTGCCTTACTTCAGTGTAGTAGGTAAAGCCCACTACTCAAGGTGTTCACTTCAGTATACCCCAACCGCAGACGAGCGTATGCCCGCCCACGGCCGGTCTCGGGGGAAAGCGCGCGCTCTTTCTTACGGCCTTCTCAATCGCCGCGGGAACAATGGGAACTTTTCTCCTTGAGTTACGCTCTCCGCCACCGCAAGGGGCGCGACCTGCTCACTGTCCGCTCCGCGTCTGCTTCAGCGGCGGCGGGTGGCTCTTGCCTGGTTTTGTGCTGTCGCTCGCGAGTTTCGTGGAGAATGCAGCCCCGAAATTAAAGAACACGGAAGGTGGATGCTGCAGCGGCATGTCGTCAACGTACTACACACGTCAACGGATATAAAAAACACTGTCGTTCAACAAACGTTCAACAAGCATGCCATACATTGCGGCATGGCAGTTACTTTTGTTCATCTTAATCCGAATTTTTCCAAACTCTGTACAAGAATAGGAACAAAAAAAAAGAAAAACTGAATGCGAAGTGATCACATCGAAGCTTCTTCAAGGCTACAGCAACTCGTCTGTTACAGTAAAACCGTCTTTAGCGCTAGATGAGAAACCATTCATGTAACACTGAAGATGAAAATAATTTCATAAAAATGTAATGTAAATTGCAAAATGCTTGCATGATATAAAGTATTAGTATAACAGTCAAAGTAAACGTTGTAGGGTTGAGTTTTAAATGTTATTGCAATTCATTTATTAGCCAATGTGCGGTATTATAAACATTATATAAATTTGCAAATAAACATTGTTTTAATGAAATTTTTACATGATAATAAGCTTGTTATGAAAGAAATGAAATTGGTTTGATATTCATGACACCACTTGTGCTCGAAGTGGTAAAAAGAGGCCAATAAATGATGAAGGTGATACTCGATGCAGTGACTTACAAATGAGTTCACCTGCTATATCGGAAGTATGCAAGAAACTTCTAAAGCGTTAAAGAAGGACACTCATGAAGACTCATTTCAAGCCCTATATAGCGACCCATTGAGGCTCTCTTCGGGAAAGTAAGGTTAATGTGCGGAATGGAATGACATATATGCTAGATGCGAGGGCCGTAACAGCTAGCGGCACGTGAATACATTGCCAAGACGGACGTTTCATCTGAGAGCAAAATCAAGGCACTGAAGGAAGTGATGGCATCTCCTACTATCCCATTTCCCACTGTCACATATTCCGGTTTACCTTACGCCGCTGGGTATATCGTTTAGTTAATCAACTTCGGGTGTGACGCTTGGGCTATTCTTCTTGAAACTAGCGAAAGAAGCAGAGCCATGTAGTACGCTCTTCTACGAGGACAATATTCTAGTGGACTGCGTTATCCGAAATCAGAGCTTGTTGCCCTATTGGACAAGCTTTTTTTTTTTTTTCGAAAAAGCTGCCTTGCACCTACTATAGACACAAATGTTCTCGAAGTACTTAAGATCCTGATTCAGTCAGCATTTCAGAATTCAACACTGAGTTGCCCGAAAGGAATTGACAACAGCTATGTTATTAGGTCCGCTTCTTTGATATTTGAAACATTTCTCAGAATTCTTCTTCTCAATTAATTATACCAGGAAAGTGACAGAGAAGACCGAGAGGCCAAGTCCTTATGTGCACAAGCCGTGCAGGAAGATTTTGAGACTGAATTTTCTAGACGCAGGTCGCATTTTGATGAATTGAACATATAGTGCAATGTGAAACTTTGAAGGACAATTTTTTTATTGTTTGCCGCTCTTTTCGATTCTGCTTAACTGTTTATGCCAATTTCCTTGATTAAAAGTAGTCGCGAGACTACATATACATCTTCGGTCTTTCATCGACTGATACGTTTTCAAACGAAGCTAGAACAGCCCACTCCACTAGAGAAGAGAATTTTTTACTATGTGAATAAATTTTTGTTCTTTACTCTGAATCTGAGACGCGCCATGAATTTTTGCCGGTACCTCTTTTGATCTAAACAAAAACGGTAGCGGTTGACAGAATCTCCACCCAACTGTTCACCGTGCACTCACGTCAGGTCGCGCTACACCTGCTTAAAACATTCAAGGGCACATTGCATAGCCTGGCAAATTTATTTTTGTACAAAACTTAGGGGTAAAAAATGTTGAAGTGTGCCCGAAACTTCATTCGATCGTGCACGGCAGCACTGACGAAGGAGCGCGTGCGTGAGCGGATTGTTGACTGTATTTTATTACTCGTACACGGTAAATGTTCGATGCTGATTACGGACTTTGTATAAACCATAAGGGGCGAAATGTCAGGACCTGCCGGTTGCAACTGATGCGGGCGAAGCTAAAAGCGAGCGCGCGTCTCCCTTGCGCGTGAACGGCTGTAGCGGAGGAGCAGCAGTGGGGCGGTGGCGACCCCACCGAGGCGCGGCGGGCGGTGGAAACAGACCCCATTGGAGAGGCCGTAAGAGAGAAAAGCGCTCTTTCCTTCGAGACCGGCCGTGGCCCGCCATTGTTACAACTCTGCGAAGGGTACTTTGCGCCTGACTATAATGTAGTAGGTGAAGCTCACATCTCAGTGTGTTAGGCTCAAGTATGCAACAATAATCAAGCGTTTGCCCATAATTGTTTACCACTCAATCAAAGGTACTTTTTCCCTTACCTAAATGTAGTAGGCGGAGCCCACGCCTCAATGTGTACGCTTCAAAGATGTCTCAACCACAAAAAAAGAGTTTGCTTTTATTTTTTTAGCATCATGCGAAGGGTACTTTGGGCCTTCAGTGGGAAGCCTACATCTCAGGGTATTTGCGTCAAGGGTACCTCAACCGCAGAGAGACTTATGCGAAGGTTATTTTGCGCCTTACTTTCGAGTAGTAGGTGGAGCGCTCATCTCAATGTTTAAGATTCAAGTACACCACAACAGCAGCCTAACTCTTGCCCGTCATTGTTTAGCATTCCGCGAAGGGTATTAGTGCCTTATTTCAGTTTCAAAGGCGAAGCCCACATTGTATGTGTTCTAGCAGCCTTTGAGAGCCGCCTCACGGCGCCGAGGAAGACACCCTTTAGAGGAGGGAAAACCTGGTCTATGATACAACAGCCATAAAAAAGCTATTCTGCGGTGGTCACTCCTGTGATGCCTTCTTTACAGTTATTTTTAATGAGAGAGATTGAAGCTACTAATACATGTGCCATTACACTTATACATACCGCAGTTGTTGCGTGGCAGTAGTTTTAGAAATCAACGCACAGTGGCCCGATAAACAAAAGTTAAGGCGCCCAAGCGCAAACACAGTCTAATTCCTTGCACTTCCTGATGTGAGAGCTTTTGTATGATAAAACATTGATATTTCGGCGGAAGCACGTGGTGCTGCGGTAGTGTTCGCCTAGGTTTGCGTGGTCCTAAAGTAAGGTGGTGTAAGAAGTTGACAGCAGTCCACCACTATACTGTGATGAAAGCCACAAGCAAGTAGCAATTTATTTTGCGACAGAACATGCAGCTTAGTGCGGAGCTTTCACGGCACCGTATAATGTAGCAGAATGCTGTAATTTGTTGAAACGAAGAGTGTATTAAGGAGGGGTTTATAGTAAAAAAAATAGTAACTGAAAGAGTAAAAATGGCATAAATGTTCAGTTTGAATTTAAAGAGAATGTCGCGAGATAACTTCACATCGATGCCGTCTCTCTTTAGACAATTGACATAATCTATTCGCGTACTGTTTTATATGACTACCAGCTTAATAGCAAGACGTCACAAAAGGCAGGAATGATACGACAATGGCTGAATGCAAGAGTGGCGATATTAGGGGGAGCCGTCCTCCGCCTCGTCGCCATTCCTCAGATGCAGCGTCTTCCCTAGCAATCCACAGAGGCAACAAATTAACAAAGATGGCGACGATGGAGCATTAACACTCGAACGCTATTTAAGGCATGGACAAATAATATAGAGCAAACACGGTTAGCTATAGAACATTAAAAAGATTTTCATTGAAAAGAGGAGGCTACGTAAGAAGGACTTATGACTTCCGGCTGGGGAAATGGGAATACGACTTCGGCGGTGAGCATTTGCACGTGCCTGGATATGACGGCCGGAGTATCCCATGCCCGCCGCATTCTTCGGACGAAGCCATACCATGGCATCAGCGGCAGGAGGCGGCGAGAGAGTGCGGTAATTACCGGTCGCTTCACTGTTGGCAATCAGAAGACGGGTGGTCGTGCACGGCGGTCCTCCCGTGCGCAACGCGTCTTCCGTGCCAGCTATCTCCCGGCATTTGCCGGTAGAGGTGACGGGAGGCGACCGCTTGCGTTGCCGGCTGGATCCAGAAGCTCTCTTTTGCCTCCTCACGAGAAACCACGTAGACATCATTGTGTTGCACCCATCGCTCTTTCTCTTTTCCTAAGAGGGAGGTAATTACCTCCTCTCCAAGCCGGCGCTGACGCGACGCTCGCTCGTGTGGTAGCGATCAGCCATGGTGAAGAGGAAGGAGACTTTTTTACATGTAGAACAGAGCAATAGTACCGGCGCCAGTGAGCAGTTAGTCGTCTTCAATCGTTCCCACGCCCTGGAGCCACCAGCTCGTGACTCTGAACTAAAAAGATATAGCACTGCGGATGAACTGAAGAGAAAGCCGGTCGGCAAAGTAAGGGCTGGACAAACGTGAATTGAAGGTCACGACCACATAGCAATGAGGCAATCGAATGATGAATAGGTAACGCCTGGTCCACGAATACTGCCCAGCGACCCAATCGAACCACTCACATGAACAATATTATTATCGGGTTTTTAACCGCGGTCGACGAGTGGAGCCGAGTGAATGCTGGCAAGCGCCGGATGCCCCTTTACAAGCCAAGGTGCTGCGCTGCATCACTTTGGTTTTGATTTTCATGCACGTGAAAGAAGATAAGTGCCTGGTAGCGGCGCCAACTACTGCTCTGTAAGGGTTTGAAGAGCCTACTTGAACAAACAGCAAACAGATTGACGAAACCCATCATAAGTACGAAGGTGAGTCAAACTGAAGCTAGGCAGTGCTAATACGTGAAAAACAGGGCGCTTTAGTAAAAACCATCCTACGTGAGCATTTAGAGATGTCTCCCACTAAGCAAGAAGTCGTGTGGGTCTCATCTCATAAAAGTCTTTCTTTTGCGGCTTCATGTGCCTGTATCTCACTCTTAGACATCATCATCCGACACGACTTTGGTTTCCCCGGGTGCTAATTCAATTGGCCTAAAATATCGAACTCGATATGTTAGGCCTAACAAGTCAAACAGTTATGGGCTACATGGTGATTGGTGCAGTGTGTCTCTCTTGAAATTGGTGACCTGGGGACGGTCACTTCCGTGAAGCAAGATGATACCACTCATCAATTTTATATGTTGTTTGACCTTCATTGCGACATTGTGGCATATTCAGCGTGTCAGGATATTGGAAACGGCTGACAGACTCTCCGGGTTGAGGAAATTCTATCAATAATGACCCCTGACAATAAAATAAAGAAGTTGAGTACTGCCTTTGCTTTCTTTAAGGATGATGAAATCGAATGTTTATACTCTAAGCTTTGCCGTCGTGTTACAGGCCGACTGTTGTGGCACCATGATTCTTCCCCGGCCGGAAGCACAGAAAAGGAGTCATCCCCACATTGTAATTCGAGATCCGGGACGTCTAGGCAGCGTCAGCCATCTCTTTCTTCTGCCGGTCGTTCAAGACCTTGGACATCAATTGCGCACACAAGAGCCGATAACCGAGATGGTCATGAATTGAGGGGTGAATAGAATCGTGACTAATGTCCGCACGCTCTGCCGTTTCATTGATGCTTACCTTCCGTTCTTGCCAAATCAGCTCATCAACTTTTGCGACTGTGCTGAGGGTTTTTGCACGGCTGTTTTCACCCTTCATAATATTGCCATTGCAACTTTCACTTCCTTCTTTGAACAATTTGCTCCAACGCTTCACTGGGTCCAACGAATGCGATGCTCGTCGTAAGCAGCAGTAAGAAGCCGCCATATTTCTTCTTGGGGAACTTCTTGATCTGTAAACTACTGACGATAAAACGATGTTCAACTACTGTAGCGTACATTTTGAAAAACAACTCCGTTCAACGCAGTGTATGAGAGCATTAGCTAAATTTATCCTCATACGTGCGTGTCGCTTTCGTAAAAGAGAAGTACCTGTGTGCTACGCGCAAGTCTCGCAGATAATGGACCGAATCATTATTACGCGGGGTGGGTTCGATCACATTCGTTTGACTCGCCCTTGTATATTAAGTACAAGACATACAAAACACAGGTCACACGTAAGAATAAAAAAATTCAATATGCAAGCGTATTGACTGTGAATGAGATAAAATCATTTCATAGCTAACGTTACAGAAATGATGGAATATATGGCCGTTTCGGTAACCAAGGACAGAGATATATTTATACAGGCGAGTACACATCCGAGCAATTACTAAAACGCAAAAGGTTAAGAAAATAATCATGAATATCTTTTCCTAGCTACTAATAAAATGCTAAGAATACCAAAAGAAGAATGCACCTACTGAAAGTACTGTTCACACTCTGAAGACGCCACTGAAGAGAGATAGGAGTTCTAATGACAAGTAATATTTGAAATAGTACCGGATACTTCAAAAGACGTTGATGATCATATTGAAGGTAGCGCGAAAAATGAGGACCAAGGGGTAAAAGGCAACTTCGCAAGCACTTTTCGCAACTAAAACTTTTATTGAGAAACATGGCATAAATACTCATCGCACGAAACTGATACAGAAGAAATCGAGCGTGTGAATGTCAAGTAATTAAATGCGTATGGCACGATAAAGCTGGGGGGGGGGGGGGTGTTTAATAACTAAGATAAGGTGCAAAAGCATACTCGTTCTCTTACTCCTCCTTCTATTCCCTGGTCCTCGTATCTTCCGCTACCTTCAATATGAACAAGATTCAACTCGTCCAAACCTTACTACGTTGATGATACGATTGAATTATTCGAGCACCCTTAATACTCGCTTTTGAACTGCATGCGTCGGCCGTAGTGGTTCATCCAAGCATGTGTAATGACGTATCTGTTTCTGTGTGTATATTGATCATGCGCTAGGTTGTATGCTTAGATACAGGGATCGACTAGACTATACAAATGTGTCGGTAATGGGCGTCAAAGCTGTTCAAGATTAGACGGGCTACTATAGATAGCTGTCACCTCCGCCTTAAGTGGCGTCCTTCAATTGGCATTGCGAAGTGACTTTAAGCAATTCGCTGCAATTACAGCGTTATACTCTTCACTTTCACGCGCATATAGTGGGTTTTCTGGGCGACCAGGTCTGTTTTTCGTTTTTATAGGCTGCTCTTGAACTCCAGTAGAAAGCGAGTGTTTCTAAGCTTTAGTATGAAATATTAAGGCATACATGTGCATGAATAAAATTTTTTCAGAGTTTGAATATTATGACGAAGAACACGTTTTCACTCATTTCAATATGCATTGATTTAAGAAAAGGGTGAAGCGTACGTATAGGCCACGGAAAGCAAAATGTTTAGTTCAAGCGTATTTGTGTAACAGCTACCTTTTGAATTAATAACGCAGTGTCCAATATCTATTGGAATAATATAGTGTGATGTTTTTTGATAGTCACTAAAAGTTTTAAGCACTTCCCTACCTAGACACAGGTAACTGACCATAAGAAACTAAGCGTATAGCAAAAGCTGAGGGTATAGACAAAAATAGAAAGGGGGCAGGGTCATTGCGTGTTGTGATAGCATTATCCAAATAGCCCTATAACTTCGTGCAGACCTATACAATAGCTTAAATAATCGGAGCGCCAATGAAGGACAGCAGCGCACTACCAAAGAAGGGCAAAGGATTGCTGAGGAATGTCAGTAGGTCTATTCAAAGACAAAGCTTGTGGGGAAGGGGCGGGAGGGGGTAGAAAAGATGGCCAACCTGTAATACAATGCTTTATAACTTCAATCTATTGCAATTCTGGAAGGACGTAAAAGTTGTCTTCGTACATGGGAAACGGTGTCAAAAACGTGTATAATTATACACAGCAGACTGTACTTCTTGCCTACAAGATATTTGCTAAGGTAAGAGCTAATATAATAAGCGCAAGTATATATTTTGAATTAGCGAAAGGACCAGATAAGCTTTACAAAAGGTTACTTGATGATGCAACTTATACCCAAAATGAATCGGGTGGTTGAGAAAAGGAGCAAAATATAACGAGCTCCTGTATACAGGACGTCTCACGCATCTGAACGAGAAAACAAAAATTGAAAAATGAGAAACCCCAGCTGGCAGAACTAACGGTAGGTCGCTTTCTGCTATGTGACATACCTCAGATTGTTTTAGAGACCGCTTAACTAAATGATTGAATAAAATTAAACATGGAAAAGTTTACTGCAATCCCATCCCATCTAACTCCCTAATTAGCCAAACAGCGGCCGAGAGCCATCGATTCATTCAAATAAAGGCTTCATTTATTCATTCATTGCTCGATAGAGGGCCAAAATCGGTTCACTAAGCTTTAGAGTAGGTCATAAAACAACCGATTCAACGTTTTCAAGAGCTCCTGCTCTGCCATTTTCTAAGTCCTGCCTTTTAATCCTCCGCTAGTGCGTTAGCGCTCAAAACAAAGTACTTAGATTGTGTGGTTCTGTGGCAGGTGGTGGTTGGCAGGCTAAGAAACCGCAATAAAACACATTACGGCCATGAGCACAGCCTGCTTCCCGCTCCAAAGTGCACTGATCAGGGAACGCTAACTTTTATGATAATGGAGATTCGGCATGGCGATCCATCACACGGCAATTATACAAACTTTCTTCCACAAGATCTTACACAACGGCAAGCTTTGCAAACAAGAAGATGTAGAACACCTGTGCTCTAGGAAATACCGAGAGTTCCGGACCTATCCAAGCCTTGGTTTGTTGCTTGATAGTCAATGTTGTTTGAAATTAAAATGTGCCCCACAATGGCTATCCTGGCGCAAAGAAACCCCTAGTTAGTGAGACGGGTGGAAAGTCCCGCTATGACAATAAAAAATAAACTCGGCCTCGTACCCTAAAGACCCATCCATAATCCTTTGTATTGGTATAAAAAAGAGCTGTACCTGATACTTCTCAAAACTTCTCAGTCAAATCCAAAGCCTCGAATACACACCGCTCTTGTCCTAACCAAAAACGATGACGTTATGAGCACATGCCAAACTTTTAATTTCTGAGCAAAGAGAGTTGAATGAAAATATAGAGAAAGCACAAATACGACAGTGAGCCAACAGGTGATTTCAGTGGTACAAGTTTGCTTAGCTCATGGTCAACACCTTATAGCACAGAATTATGCCCATGCACAGAATATCATCAATATTTGCATATTGCAAGATCAGGAACAAGGGATAGTGCACAACTTTATCAAACGTTCTTACGATGTAGATCTCAATTAGGTTTCCTTAGCCAGCGTCATTTGATGCAGTGTGCGGTTCCGGACATGCGATATGGGTAATGTTTTGGATACTGAGGCCTCTGATACCAGATACTTGGTGCGATCATCTTAAGTTTTTCATCTTTAGCTACCTACTGCTAAAAAGAACTTTTCTAAAAGAACTGAAATCAATATTAGACATGCACATTGGATAACGAACGAAAACCAGCATCGTAAGATGATTGAAAAACTTCCCTCAGAACCGGTTCAACGAAAGCGAAATTGTTTTATGAAACACGCTAATAATAAAATCAGGGTCATGGGATTTCTTACCCTGCAGGTCACAAATAGCTCCCCTCCGCTACAGGACACTGCTTATTATCAAGTCGAGGAAAACCTTCGTGAAAGCGAAATATTGGAAAATCAATCATGTAGTTGGACTGGCAGCGGTGCATCTGGAATTCTTTATTCTTTCTTTGACAAATATCAGAAACAGCTTGGGGGCGGTGGAGGCCGAAATTGCAGATCATACTGCAGTTGCTAGACCAGTGATAGATCTAGATCCGAATAGTTGCTAGCACGCCACCACCAGAGCCGAGCATTCGTCATCTTTACTGCTGCTCTATTGCACACCGCTTTGCACCAAATTACTAGAGCTAACAGATATGTCAACAGCATCCACTCGTGCCCAATGGATCTAGAACACAACGCTGTCGTATCGCTTTTTAAGGTGGATTAGGTGCCCCTAACCTTTCTAGGTTTCGTCATAAAGGCTACTAATCATCGATTTCGCGTCTTTGTCTGAATCCAGATTGACCTTCAGAATAGAATTGAAAAGAAACCGGAAGCACTAGCGCATCTTCCTCACACTTGGGGTCACACAGCTCGTCATGTTTTCCGGGTTTTCAAAATAGTACGATGAACAAAGAAGACATTTATACAGAAATACAGTCATGTGTTTCAGTATTGTACGCTGTCATCTGTTTACTAAGAACGAATCCTGCTCGTTGATCGCAACCAAATGAGCAGCCGTCGCTCAGGCGGTCGGCACACTGGTTTGGTTTGGTTTATGAAGTTTACCGTCCCAAAGTGACTCAGCTATGAGATACGCCGTTGTTCAAGGCTCCGTAAAGTTTGACTAATTGGGGTTCTTTAACGTGCAATGCATCGCATAGCACACGGGCGCTTTGCTTTTCGCCTCCACCGAAAAGCGGCCGTCGAGGACGAGATTTGACGCCGCATCCTTGGGCAACAACCCTTTAGGATATGAAAGAGCAGACAGGAAGATGTGTACCTATGGCAGGTAGTGACTGTTCACCTGGACCACAGGAGTGAGATAACGTTAACAAGGAAGATGGGTTGGAGCCAATTTTAAAAATGCTTTTAGATATCGAATATCAATTTCCTACTGCTTCTAGAAAGTATGCAACAGGTTTGTTTTAGCGTCATCGACCTGAATGGAAGATGTGGAGGAACAGCGGAATATTTGTATTAATTAGGAAACAACGCAGAAAGTTGTCAAAAAAAGGAAATATGTAACGTTTAGGATGCAAATATTGAGCACCCCTTTTTAGGGAAAAGGAGGCTCTGCTCTAAGATGTTATAGTCTGAATTCAGAACACAAACGTCATGACATGTAATATGAATATAATGGGGAGACAGGATAACCGATAATAATTGGGGATAACTGATTGGATTCGAAGGGGAGTACTGGCTGGGGGCAGCAGAAATTAGGTTAAGTGCGTTGGTCAAGAGCAGCTGCACCTGACACAAATGGTTATGAAAAAAGTATTTTTTTCCTGCAGTAGCCGTCATCAGGATAATGTTAAATGTGACTATCAATAAAGGTAGGAACAGATTCGTCGAAAAAGCAGAGAGGTTGGTCGTAATGTTTTATACCTTACTGCTATTGAACAATGAGGAAGGGGAATATGGGAACAAAGAACGAGGTGACGCATGGCAATGTGCTAAGTGCAGATCTGAAAATATAGACAGAAACAGTCAGCAATACGGACCGAAATGATAGCTAGCATGCGAATAGACAGCCGAGTCCACCGTCTCTCAAGAAGCGGCAAATGGCCTGCATCGTACGTAGAGTATTCCCATTCCTCCGCCAAAGCGCACTGTAGTAAGTCTTCCGAAGGAGATATGTTATAAAAACTCTTCAAGGAGGAGGCTAGCCTTCTCCTTTCGCGAGCAGATTCTCGACACGTCACTAATGCATGCTTTACATTCTCCGTAGCAACACAAGTGAAACATTGCGGGGCCCGCCGGTCCAAAACAACAATATAAGTACTTGTGAGTTAACCCCGCTTTTTTAAACGTAGTTTCTTTAGAAAGCATGCATGATGGCTCCGGAGGAGCATCATAATATCCAGCTAACACATCAAATAAACAAACTAGCCATGTCGAGGCACTTCTATGCGGATTGCGAATCTCTGAAAAATACACAAATACGTTGATTTTATTCTGACAAAGAGAACTGTAATGAGAAATAAATAACGTAAGTCTAATATGATCGAATCCTTCAGTGTGTCAGTTTAATTACACAAATACGTGGATTTTGTTCTGACAAAGAGAACTGTAATGAGAAATAAATAACGTAAGTCAAATATGATCGAATCCTTCAGTGTGTCAGTTTAATTGCTTGCTATTGGTTCAGCTGCTTAATCAGGAATGTAAAGCGATAAATTGTGAAGACTTGAGAAATTAGCACGACGAGTGTACAGGTTTCCTTACATAACATGAGGTAAGATTTTGGAACTGAAAGGCGCGACATGGCGCAAATAGAGACGAATGCATGACGTTAGCAATAGACCAGAGTAGACTGGGTTGTTTTTATTTTCCTCTTTTCTGACGGATAATGCTTGATTACAAAACTTTTTCAGTGTTACTTGTAGACCAGATATTTTATAAGCAAATATTTAGAGCACGTTCAGAAACGTTTTAGCAAATTGTTTTCTACAGAAATGTTTTTACAATTGTTTCCGCGTTTTGAATACTATCCTCAAATTATAAAAAAAAAAAAAAAAATCTCAATGACGAGGCACTTAAGCAACGCTGTTGCGTTTCTATCAAGCTTGGAATAGATAAAAAAAAGTGGCAGCCTACACTGTGACAGGCCATGGGTTAGCGACAGGGCACCCTGCCGGTTGTATGCATTGAGGCGCATGGTGGCGCAAATGCAAAAGCTGAGCTTTGCGAAAACGATAAAGCCTTCATGTACTGATCTAGCCACCGCAGATCAAGACTGCAAAACGAAATAAAAACAAAGCTTTCTTCAATGCCTATTTTCGCCGTTATGCGATGAAAGCGGAGGCCCAAACATTTACAACCCCTGTTACTTCCCTCTGGCTACAGTCACACTGCAGCCAACCTGGTTTATCTATGTCAGGTGTAAGGGCAGCATATAATAGTAGTGGCAAAGCGTTCGGGGGAGCGTTTTTTTTTTTTACTTTTGTTTTTACAATTGCTTTTAATATTTAAAAAAAATCTTGAGAAAATTTTGTAGAAATCATTTTAATGAGAAATTCACGAAGACACTCTAGAATGTAGCATTTTGCACTTGTGGTATGCAGCTAATATTTGAACGGTGGCTAATTAGTCATAATCCTTCACTGCTTTAAAAAGTAGCTTCCGCACCATAATGTTGAATTCCAATCACAGAAGCAGAGTGGTCCGTACACTCCGTGACAGAGCGCCCGAACCCAGCGGAGGGCATGCGTTCCGACGTTTCGAACTCTCATGCTCCGGCCGGAGCAAGTAGGTGGCGTTCGCGAACTGACGGAGGAAAAACCCGTCAATCCTAGCGCTTGTCTGCGCTTCATGTACAGGCCACATCGTCTGTTTTCAAACCTGTAATTCTCACTGGTCCTTGAGATGTTGAGATCAACAAACTACGCGATCATTTCATTCATGGTCGCACAGTAAAACGCGGGCGCACACGGTAAGAGTTTCTCAATAGTTTTTCAAATAAAACCATCGCGGTGCGCCGTTTTCAGCCGGCCAAAGCATAGCAGTAATTGAATGAATTGGTTTACGAAATGGAAGCACATACAGACAATTTTGCTGTCGCCCTTTGAAATGAGGCTGCTCTCGAACCCACTGTCCGCAAGAGAGAGCATCAGTTCGCGACAGGAATTTGCATTGAAAGCGGCGGCAAGTACTGATCGTCTGCTTTTTCACAAAGGGCGGAGCCTGCGCGGCCGAGACGACAAGCCAGCTGAAATGGAGAGCGCCGCTGAACGAGTACGTCACGCACACTTCCGGTTGATTCCGCCAATTTCGGCGAAGCACTTTTGACTGCTCCACGGAGTGACCTTGGCTCTACGATTGCTCCCCATTTGCGTTTGGACGACACGAACCGTGTTCTGGATCTGCGATTGGAATACAATTTCCCCGAAAAGAGCAGAAAACGTTACTCTGGAAGTGCTCCATGCCTGCAATTGGAATTCACCATTAGTCTAGTGAGAAAATCAGCATCGATTCAGTGTCGCATGCCAAGTATTTTGCTTCTTAAATGTTTTCTCAAGTTGCGTGGGACAGCGGATATACTCCCACCATAGTAAATTTTATCTCAAAAGACTAAATTAAATTACTGTAAAACTGTAAGAAGCTCGAAATTTATTTCACAGTCATGAGATTTTTTACTTTATTCAAACTATTACACAAATATTTTTGGCGCGGAATAATTCATTTTATGCACGTAATACTACAAAAGGATAGTATTTATGAAGTTATTCCAGACGCCCACAGTATTGCTGAGCTTTCGTAATTAGTTCTGATGTGCAGATAAATTTAAGCATTTTGTAGGTAAAGAAAGTTTTTGCGTGTTATTATATATAATTGAGTGGACATGCTGTTATTTATATGCCGTTAAATCTAAACGTTAGAAAATATGCTGGGGCGCGTAGGCAGAGGGATATGGAACTGATATGACTATTGTTTGCTTTGTTTTTTTTTTAGTCATCATTACAGATATGAAAATTGTCATCTGAGTGGCGTAAAGTAAGTGTTTCCCAATTGTTAAACAAGCTGGTAACCATAGAGCATCGAATTACCGTCCTGTTTTTATCACAATCACTTCTAGAAAAGCGTTAGATAATGTAATCGCTAGTTCTACCTATCATAATTTTAAAAATCGCAATATTCTTTCTTCGTTACAGTAAAGGTTCAAAAAACGGCTCTTGCCTTATATTGAGCTTCTGGCTGTTCATGAAATCTATGAAGTGGATTACTTCTGTGGGCAAGCTATCACGTCCGTTAGCAACTCCTTCGATAAAGTCCTGTATAGAAAGCTACTTCGTCAGAAGGAACGCGATGGTCTTCCTTCAAATATTATATCATGAATACATGCTAGATCTGCCATGAGCAGCAAACAGTTCATAAAAATTAGCAAACGGTCTTCCAATATTGGACACATTGCTTCGGGTGTCAAGAAAAGCAGCCTATACAGACCACCTTTACTCGTGATGTTTATTGACAAAGCAGATGAATTCTTTCAGGATGGGCATAGTAATTTATCTGGCGATGACTGTGTCATTTCCAGGAAACTAGCTTCTCAGTACTACTTGGATAAAATATCGCGGCTACTGATGTTTTCCACTGCACTATACGATGGGAGGTGAAAACAAAATACACACAAATAGTGTTGCTCATTTTTGTCTGTTGGTGGTCAAGACAATATAATAACGGACGTTGAAAAACATAAATATTTGCATGTAACATCAGACACCTTTAGCAGACCGTGCTGCGTGTGACCGTCTTCGTTAGTGAAGTTGCGAGTTCTTTCCCATCGGCAGTGCCCACGAGCGTCATTGGTCTCGACGCGTAGCATTTTTCTTTTAGGCCGCCAGATGGTGGTAGTTGCCCGTCAGCTTAAGCATGATTTTGTATCTATAAAATTATAGAACATAACACTTCAGTGAGGTAAAATTGGAATATGCAGCTGCTGCATGGGGCCTTTCTTACTTTGAGTATATCAAAAATTGCATGATGTCTACAAGAAGACTTCCCGGTGTATTTTAGCCAGTATATAACTTAAAATTCTCCATCTTGTGTGCGAGTACTTTTGAACGAATTAAACTTACGTTTATAGTTTACTCATTGCATCATAAAAGAAAAAGTTCGACTCAAACTGCATCATTATGTAAATCATTTTTTTACGTGTCACACACACACACACACACACACACACACACACACACACACACACACACACACACACACACACACACACACACACACACACACACACACACACACACACACACACACACACACACACACACACACACACACACACACACACACACACACACACACACACACACACACACACACACACACACACACACACACACACACACACACACACACACACACACACACACACACACACACACACACACACACACACACACACACACACACCTTTTCCCATAACCCAATGTTTTCTAAAACACCATTTCAGATATAATTCTTGAGCCGTCTACAAAAAAAAATACATTCGGTTCCTGGTGATGTGTTACAATCGTGAAGCATCGCACAAGAGTTGAAAATGATTTTAGCCAGAATGACCTAATCTCAAGCAATGTCTGCAAGTACTATCTCAAAGTGTGCATCGAAGTCCTCCATTTCCTGATGGTTCATGCTTCTTTCTAAGTTTGGTACTGCGATTTGCCAACTTGTGTAATTTCATTAGTCCTGTTTCTTTCTGTTAGTGCATTAGAAAGACAAGTATTTACCTTCATATTTAATTGAGGGGGCATAATGTATGTGTTGTTTCGATTTTGCCCATTTGCATCGTCACTGCAATGTCACTGAATTACACTTCCTGCTTAGAATCACCTTCGTGGCATCAAGTGCCATGAAAAATAAATAAAAGCTATAGGATATTAGACTGCTATGCTTTTTAACTTTAAACTCTTCGAAGATACTGGAGATCGCACTAAAACGCATCATTTGTAAGACTTTCATCTCGTTCCTGCAGCATTATAACAAATGGGTACCTCCCTTGCTGGGCTTTCAAATAAAAAATGTGCCAGCGAACTCCAGCTGTTCGTAGCAATTCAGACGTAGGCTGCACTGCCTTTCTAACCACCAGAGAGTTGTAAGTTGTTTGCAGCACATTCGAACGCAAGGAGACCCTTAACTAATCATCTTTGGAAGCACTTCGTACAGTTAGCTATCAACAGTAACCACAAAAGACAACCTAAGCTTAACCAGCGGTTTGAGTCATGCAGATACGATTTAATCTGATATGTAATTTTTGCACTGTGAAATTCGCGCAGGCCGCAGTACTTTTCCGCCAACTGTAGATTGTATCTTGCTATTTGTCTTGCTGATATACAGAATCCCGCTTGTAGTGTATCGTAGCAGGTGAAGCGTTTGGCTAAATTTACAGGCTTGTTCTTGGTATCGGCAGTCGTTCTGCCTTAAATGTCAGTTATACTCCGTTTGTACATATATTTCTTGATACAAATTAAGTTATCCCACAACCATTTTGTGCGTGATGCGCCACGTGCTATGGAAGTGGCTTGGGAAGTAAGGACGTACATAATTCATTGGGACTAAAATATTGTGTCTGTAAACATACTTCGTAAGTACAAGAAGATCGGCAGCTCTACATTGGGCCTAGAAAAAATTAAAATAAGGAAGGCTAGAAAGCGGTGCAAGCGCAGTTCTCCCTTACCTATTTTTTTTGTGATTAAATCTGTGCTGGTTCAATTGTTGCCACTCCTTTAATTCATTTTGCACTATTATTTGGACTGAGAAAACACGCCATTGTGGCGTACGTTGATCGCGGCTTCGACGCACCAAGCAAATTCATTATGCGTCAAAAAATTGATACTGTAGTGCGTGGCATACCTTTCCGAACGCAAATTCCTTTAAATGCCGCCGATATGTACTATATGTTTCACATTCTTGATATTCAAATCGCAACATAGCCCCCGCCCTGAGATTAAAATACTGCAGCTGACATTTCGCACACAGGCCATGGCCTCTGGGCTATCTTACGTATTTTTGCAGTTCGCTTTCAACCTTAGAAGGTTTAAACTTGTGAAGCAGTTCTATGTTTTTATATGCCTCAGTGCTTAAATGCATTTGCCGTCAGTATACTCCACATAATCGCAATTCAAAAATGCTCTTGCTCTCCTGCCTGGTCACGCAAATTAGACCAGACCAACTTTATGCTTGAGAGAAAAGAGGAAGCCTTCTTTCCACCAAGCTGCATGAGCTTGCCTGCGTTGCCCATTTACAGCGCGTTTCAGTTGGGATCCAAGGTTACAGGCGTAGATTCTTTTCTCGCAGCAGTTACCTCAGCACATCCTGTCAGCTCGACTGTGTCTTTTTGGTGTAACAATGCCACACCATCCACCGATCAATCAGTGTCCGGTCATATCACCTGCCAACTCTCACCTGCTGGGGGCCTCTTAGTAATTTTTCCCTGATAACGTCCATAGCCTCGGCAGCGTTGACACAGGACATGCCAACGAGAGGTGCCTTTAACATTATTTTGTTGAAAGGGTGCATAGAGAATAACAGCTACAATATCAGCTACGTTGGTTTCATTGCACTGAGAAACTCACGCACCACCTCTAGTTTTTAGCTCCATCAACAAAAAAGTAGTAACTGAAATGAGCAAGTGCTTTGTGTTCCCCCCTGGAGCGAGGCAGTAACTTTGCTCGTTAATCTTTATTACATAATTGGCACGCAGGGCTTTCTTAATATACTGATTGAACACAAATTGTCAATGTTGCTCTTAACAAACTTAAAATAAAAAGAAAGGTATGATAACAGGGCGTTACCCGGCATGGCTGATATTACCAAAACAGTTGGTTGCCCCATATTTATAGCTTTAAATGCAGGACTTGCAATGTCCTTGCCTCAGACAATTCGCGCATGAACAAGCATGTTCTTTTACTGGCTAGCCATTTCAGCGCTGTGAAAACTGCTAACTTGTGCCGCGCCCATTTGCCGTCATCACCGCGCTAAGAATAAATGCGAACGCTACCTTTTCAACATGTTTGTGGTGGTCTTGAACATGCCGTTTTATGTTAATTGAAGATAATCATGTACAGCTCAATTTCCTTTCTAATACATATCTTTTTCACGTGTTCGAAAATTTTGAACTGCCGGTTTAAACGGCGGAATGCAAAGGTTGAAAACGGCACTTTTGAAAGCAGGACACACACCCTGAATCGTGACAAGTCTTGCGATTTATACGTTGCCCCGATGAATGTCACTGTATGCCACGATACGGCCACTGCTTATCGCACGAACTCGGCGTAGAGGTTGAAAAAGACCCCAGTACCGCAAGTCCTCAACGTTGGCGGCCATAACTCCTTTTTTTTTTTGCTCCAGCTAAGCAGACATATTGGAAAGAATTGACGTAAAGGTGTCTTTATTTCAGTTTTATGGTTTTCAAGTCACTTGGACTAGATTTCCTACTGCCCCAACTGCCCGGTCGTTTCACACAATCCCATATATAACTAAAACTGTTTAAGTGTTGTATGCTGCCCGAAAACTGTACAAGTTGCAGCTTTGGTCTTTTAGCTTTGATTTCTGAAAACACACAGATAATTTGCAAATTATTTATTATTAAAAGCTTTTAGGGGCACCATATATCTGAAAGAATGTATTTGCAATTTCGATATAGAAAAAAAAACTAATACCAGGACTTAGCACATGTGATATATGATTTAATGTCTTCCATTAAAATATACGCACATTGATGCACGCAAAAAAATTGGGAATGAAAATCCACAAAATGTAGCCAGTATTTTCAGCGGCAAATTACTGAGCAAAAGTCAGTCTAAGCAGAAGACCGAATTTACCTTGCCCTAAAACCACCCTTCTTGAAGTCTACTTTGTCTTTGTGATCGAAAATAGCTTCTTACTATAAAAAGATAAGGTTGTCCGTTGCTGTGAGAGGATTCTTAATTTTTACTGAATTTAGCCATCAACACAACGTATTTGAAGCCCACCATATTTACGCGCCGACACTGGATTTGCTGCGAAGGTTCCAAGTAGCTTTGTCGCAAAATATTTTGTCCTAAGTGAGGAAGTTGGAAAAAAGAAAAATACGTTTAAAAATGTTGAAATTTTGAGCTCAAGATGAAAACTCGTATTAGGCGGAGAAAGTACAAAAATAGGACTAATGTTGAGTCGTCCGTGCCAGAAATGCCAAAAGCTTAGGTGTTTTCGAAGTGAGAACTTAGATGGCAGCATTCTAAAACTGGCGCCGACAGACGCTTGGAAGCGCCTACCTTGTAAGGTCTGTAGAGCTGCATTTTCAACACGTGATACTGTCCCTGTTTTTCTTTCACATCCTCGGAGTCAGGTACGGTATTTTAGGCTTGCCTTGGTAGTGAGTCAATACAGACATCTGAGCCTTGAAGCAGCCTTCGGCTAGAAGAGTCTTGAATCTTCCTTTTAAAGCGTAAAGCGCCTCGCATTCTGTCTCACATGCTGTCCAGGGACAGCGCTCAGACTAAAGTAAAAAAAGATGACCTACCCAACGGCGTTGTTGTAAACATAGGTCGGGTGTCACACAATAAAATATTTTAGCAAATCGGTAATGTACTAGAGTACACATTAAACGGTGTATAAGAGACTAGCTGCGCACGCGATGTGCGCAGCCAGCTTGAACAAAAGCTACCGCACTTTGTTCAGGTGTTCTTTACAGCATTCCGCAAAATCTGCGTCTTCTTGCTATTGAAACATTGTATTGCCTTCACTTAATCGGGTTTGAAAGAAGGTTAGGTTTAAAGTGCCTAAGATTCCAAAATAGGAATAGTGATTCCCGTACTTGAACCAGGAAAATATGTATGCTGCGCAGGGAGCTATCGTCCGGTATCCTTGATCGGTATGTTTCTGCGAAACGTTTGATCTTGTCGATGCGCGATCACTGTATTTACCGTAAAAAAACAAGAGCATAGATATATTTCTAAGCGGATTCTAACCTTCCCTGTCTACAGTGAACCCGTTGCGTCTGGGGACACAAATATGGGCGGCCAAGACCAAGACAATATTTAACGCAAATTGTGGGTAATGTGACGTTATTTTACTTCAAGTCATTTCAGTAATTAGTATGTATCCATTTATTGAGCACTAATATTTGTAGCTAGAGTGTTTACATATAAGCTTCATGTCGTGTACTTTGTCATCTGCATATGACCAGGGCTACAACTATTAACCACCTTAAAAAGTGTGTAAATACAAATTGGTTTAGGTTCTTTATCGAAAACTACACTTGAATGTATTTTCCATGAAAGCAAGATCTGTTTCCACAACGATCACTTAATCTCAGTTGAAACACAGGTTTATTATTTGTAGCCTCAACTCTAAAATAACACTTGGAGTTCACATTAAACAACTGAAACTCCGCGCATATAAAGAAAGTAATACCCTTAAATTTCAAACCTACGAGACGGGGGATGTAAAGCCTCCTTGCTCCCGCCATAGCTGTTACTAATCCACCCAACGGTGGACTGTGGCTGTATTTTTTATGATTCAGCTCAATAATTCACATCGAAGGCTGTAGGCCTGATTCATCATTCCGGTATCATTGCTTCCTGGATGTAGAGAGAGAGAGAGGGGTCGCCCTTTCCAAAAATATACGTGGAATTCCATTAACAAAACTTGGAATGAGGAAAAGCATATCAACAGTTACATATACATAAAATGCATTTTTACGTTCGGGCCATACCTCTGAACTTATCTTTGAAAAAACAGTTTATGATGTGTCTGTTCTGTAAATGACGGTGAAGACTGCGTTTTCTTGTTGTATAATGCAATACGCTGCTGTACCCAAGCGAGGTCAAGACCCAGTCAGAAGGTTCAGCATCTCCTTTTGTCTTGCCTCTTACCTGTGTGTTGCCTGAAGGAGAAATAATAAAAAAAATCGTATGATCATTCTGTTCCGGAATAAACTGAACTGCATACTGAGCATATGAATCAGGGTAAACTGGGTTGCGGGATCATGGCAATTGGATTCGTCTATAGGCGATCTATATTCATATAAAAATAACAATGAATACTGCAGGAAAACGCCCAGCTAATAGATATTTATGCCGACTAAATATAAGTAGAGGGTTCCGACTTTTGCAGGGGTCTAAGCCGGCTGCTTGGAAGGTGAGGAAGATTATAACCATTATGCAGCTTTCCAGAAAGATGGCTGGGAAACACACTACAGCATTTACATTACAGTTCTAATGCAGCTGCTCTGCTCTGCACAAGGGTTTATATGACCATGCCATTTTATTAGATCTAATTACAAGCGTGTACTCTGATCCTACGTAGGATACATGAACATCACAAGGAATAAGTAACAAGAACTATAAGGACGCCATAATTTAAATACATTTATGAATGCTCGAGCTGCGATTTCTTGGTGACAAATTAACAAATAACTGCTTTCACAGTATGTCCTCGAACGGCTTCGTCAGCTTGAGATACAAGTATTGTTATACAGCGTAAACTTCCCCTGTACTCCAAGCCATGTTAGCAATGCTGTGAGCGAACTTGTTGACCCCATATCAGGATAGGACACTTCGAGTGACTCTTGTGAGGAGAAAATTCTGTACCAGAAGCATAAAAAAATTAAGAAAGCGCTAATGTCCAAGTGATCGCTTTCGACTCTCTGGCGCATACCAAAGCCCATTTATCAGATTAGACTTTCGTTTTATACTTTACCGAACTAGAAACACCAGATTTGTAGTATTAAGATTTCATTCATTGACTGAGATCATTTACATTTGATTTTTGACGATCTTGAAACGGAGCAAAAAATTATTTTATACGATCCATGAACCATGAACGAGCCATGAACCAACTAATCCAGAGAAAGGTCTTTATTTGCCTAACATTACAGAGAATTGAATATCACAGTTGGATATCATTGGCCTTGTTGCCCTAGCTAAATTCAGCTTCCAATTAAGGATAACATGATAATAAAAGACTTAAGGTCAACTTTTTCCACTTATGGCAGGTGTCGATTTCCGTCTTGTATAACACCGCGCCCAATGGCAAACTGTTGCTGCACTGTAAAACAGTGCCTTTTGGCGCTGCAGCTCCTATGGTACCAATATAGCATCACCTTATAAAGTTGCCCTATCAGCTCCCGAAAGTTTTAGCAGCATTAGGTATCTCTTTCTGCTAGAATAAAAGACGAAAAGCGATTTATTAAAGTTAGAAAACTCGCACGAGCAATAGGCATCCCATCATTCATCTGCCCAATTCTAGAATCTTGAAGCTGGTTTTAGTGTAACCGATCATATCGGTGATTGAAAATGGTACTCATCCTCTCGCCCCTAAAATCAGCGCTTGCCGGCATAAAGATAAAAAGTGATGAAAAGAAGCCACGACGGTGCCACATCCTGCTCCGTCCCACTCGCATCACTTGAATTCTACAATGAGTTGGCGCACACAGAAAGCCCTGTTGACATCAACGAGAACAGGGTGCGCGGGGAAATGTCACCCAAATCGCACACTAGGGGTCGCAAAGAGTACGTTTTAGAATTATTTTATTATTACACCCTCCACGAAGAGCTCTTAAATATAACTTGGACACTAAAGAAAAACATATCGATGACTTTGTAGCAATTTTTGTTTCAAAATCCCTTTATTAGAGGCACCCAACGCGCTTCTCTTAAGCTCTACATCAGAGCCCGCGATGCGCGGTCATTAATGACTCAAAGAAGGCATGCGGTGACATTACAGTATAAAAAGACAAATGTAAACGTATGGTTACCGAGAAACAACGAAATATTTCGAGCAACGCCTTCGATCAAACGATTTTTTCTTTCGATTTCAATGGAGGCGCTTCTTATTGTTGTGGAAGCTTGCTCTTGGATGCATTTTGTTCACGGAGTCACTTCCACTTGAGAAGCAGGTGTGCAATAAGGCGCAATTAAGGCGAGGTCATAAAGAAACCTGGTGTTTCCGACATTGCAGCGCAATGTTATCGATCGGTCTGCCTGTTTTCATAGCTCTAGTTCCTATTCAGGGAGAGTGTTAAAGCTTGCTTATGCCATTAATCATAATAAATAGCCTCATTGTATGCACATGGAAGAGGGCAGCATATCATGAAAGTACGCTGTGCATCGGCGAAAACAAGAATCTCACGACTTCTTTCAGCCTTCATGGCAAAGCAAATAAAGGCTAAAGCAGGATATCAAAACTTAAACCACAGTCTCGTTTCGCGCAAACAAATTCCTCAAAACTTCTTTCAGGTGGTGTCGAAGTGCAAACGCAGATCTAAATCAGAATAATATATGAGAACTGGGGCAGGTCGCGCTACTGCTCACACAGTATCTTCCTGAATGATTATTAAGGAGGAGATAGGCCCTGATGTAAACATAGCGTGGGATGGAAAAATAATTTTACGCTAGCCTATTTCATGCAACGTGTACACAGAACACCGAGATAGGGATCTTTCAATCGTTCCAGATCTTAATCATAAAAGCCTCAACTAGATAACTCACTGCAAAGCGTAGAGACACATGGAACATCAGATACATTTTTCATGAACAGACCTTTACGCTGGAGTTGTTAATCAAAGCACAGGTTAAAAGTACGAGACTACTAGGCCGTGTGAGCGGAAAGAACACTACAATCATTCGTTCAATCAATGCTTCAATCAATCAGTTCATCAATCAGTCAACAAATGCGTCAATCAATCATAATCATCATCATCATTAGCCTGATTAGACCCACTGCAGGGCGAAGGCCTCTCCCATATTTCTCCACTTAACCCGGTTCTGTGCTAGCTGCATCCATTTGACCCCTGCGAACTTCTTAATCTCATCCGCCCACCTAACTTTCTGCCGCCCCCTGCTACGCTTTCCTTCCCTCGGAATCCAGTTTGTTACCCTCAGCGACGATCGGTTATCCTCTCTTCGCACTACATGTCCTGCCCATGTCCATTTCTTCTTATTAATTTCTACTAGAATGTCGGTAACTTGAGTTATTTCTCTGACCCACTCTGCACGCTTTCTATCTCTTAATGTTACCCCTACCATTTTTCGTTCCATATCCCTCTGGGTTGTCCTCAACTTAAGTATAACTCTCTTGGTTAGCCTCCACGTTTCAGTCCCATAGGTGACTACAGGCAAGATGCAACTGTTGTATACTTTCTTCTTGAGTGATACCGGAAAGCTGCTAATCATAATCTGCGAGTGCTTGCCAAATGCGCTCCATCCCAATCGTATTCTTCTTGTTATTTCCTTTTCGTGGTCCGAATCTGCGGTTACTACTTGTCCTAAGTAGACATATTCGCCTACTACTTCCAGTATTTCTCTACCTAATGTAAACTGCTGTTCCTTCCCGAGGCTGTTGAACATTACCTTAGTCTTCTGCATATTGATTTTCAAACCTACCTTTCTACTTTTCCTGTCTAGGTCATCAATCATTATTTGCAGTTCATCCCCCGAGTTGCTTAGCAAGGCAATGTCATCAGCAAATCGCAGACGATCAATCACTGTTGTGCTTAAATGTTCAGGATGTGTGATTGCTGATCCCTGATGCCGTAGCTCATTCTTTCACAGCTTGGGTGCCGCATTTCGATGGAAGTGGAACAAAAGTCGCCCATGCATTTCTTTAGCTCAGCGCACTATAAACAACCACAAGGGGTTTAAACTAAAGGGAAAGTGCTATTAATTCCATTAATAATTCTATTCCGTTATTTCCATTACTGGCCTTCGCTTCGTCGATGCTGCGTCGTTTGCGGCCGTATCTGCTGCGTATACATACGACGAGACCCATATAGTAACTTTAGCGCGCGCAAGAGCTTTTATAACGTCGCAGAGAGCTGTGGCGGCTGTGATATACATGCAGCATAGCGCAGGATGCATATCGGCAGCGTCTCGGGTCCTCACGACTACGTCACGACAGCTTGACCAATCGCAGGCGGCCCGTGGTGTGTCTCGAGGTGCCGGCAGTGCCGGTCGCATATTTCAAATAAAAAAAAAGACAATTGGCACTTGTTTGTGCTTAACTTTAATTAGATAGCCGAGTTTGTGGCCTGAGAACCTGTTAAAAGCCATTAAAATCTCAATTTCTGCAAAAAGTGTTCCAGTGTCCCTTTAAGCGGACACTTCTATTCGTCAAGTAGTCCTTTATATTATGTGGTGGCTTGCGACTGTAAAGACAATGCGTGAGATAAAATGGGTACTGCTTAACGCTATAGTGATTAGGCGTGTGAGAAGAAGCATGCACGCGAAGAAGGAGCCGCGGACAAGAGCCGTTAAAGTTGTCAGGTCATCGCCCTAAAGTTGGAGCTTTTGTGTACTGTCCACCCCCCCCCCCCCCCCTTCCATTTATTTATTGAGGCGAGACCTTCCCACTTTCATGGTGAATATCTCGCATCTGCGAGATGTGTCCACGAGGGTCCGCGATATGTGTTCGCAAGGTGTCTCAGCGAAATTTTGCGAGATTCCGCGAGATGTGTAAGCGAGACATAGCAATAAGTTCTGACGTCGACAACATTTCTGCTTTGTGAAGTTAGGTCTTCATTCTCGCATGTTGAGCACAACGCTGAGATGCCGATGTCGCTTATGAAGGCAAACAAAAGAATGAAGTTCTGACAGGCACACAAACAGGCAACATAGAGAAGAAAAAGAAAAGAAATAGACAGTAGAGTTAGAAGGGGAGAAGGAAAAAAAACTTTCGCCATTAAGCTCTCCAGCGAAGATAAGTGCAATCCTGTAGTTTTTATTTGTGTCATGGTGCATTGCATGTAGGAAACACACCGCATTGAACTCTTCAAATTAACACTGAGATCCGGTGATATAAACTGAAATTAATCCACGTCGAGAACATATGTGGAGTTTCTCAATCACTATTCAGTTGTTGACAGGCTTTATGATAGGCCAGAAATGTTGAATTCCGTATTCCGAGAGCAGCGCGCTTTAATCGAGAGAGCGTAATCGGCCCACCAACAAACCTTTTACTTGTGCCGACTGCGTAACGTATGTGTGTGCTTTCAAAGGTTTTGTGGAGAAATCTCAAGAACAAATGACTGGACACTGCGGGTTCTAACTGTGCGTCCGGGCTACAAGGCGCGAGAATTCTTGGCTTCTTTTTCGAAGCTATAAATACAAAAGATACGGTGCGATTTGGGTTGACCCTAGGCACAACAAAATTCCTCCTGTTCTCCTTTTCTCCTGTTTTGTTGATTGCGCTGTATCCTAGAAAGAAACAAAACCTCTCTCGGTGCTTTCGAGTATGTGAAGCACCATAGGGTGTTTGAATAAACTGATGACGTGACGTGATGATTTGAATAACTGGCGGGGCTGTACAGTACCAGTTATTGATTTGCCTGTCTTTCGCAGAAAAAAATTCAAAATATTTCGGATTACCCCGGCTTTGTCTTCTTTTCCAGATTCCCCTTCGCGTTATATTAAAAGGACATGTTTACCAGAATGTGCAGAGAAGAGAAATTGAATACAATGGTTTAAAATTTCAACCTTTCAGTAAAAGCCGTTTGCACGATGGTCCATTAGCCGCTTTCCTTTTTCCGTTTACCTAGGCTGCTTCCGGCTGTGCTAAAAGCAGCTATCCGGTTCCATAGTAATGCACAGCATGCAGGAACATGTTATACGCGCATATTAATTGTCGTTTCATTTTTCGTAAGCCTGTCATACTTAGTAGAAATATTTCACGCTCTCTGCATATTAGGAACTTCTCTCTGTGAAGCGTGCTCACCAAACCTGCACTTGCGCGACTGTCCACAATATTGGGTTTCAGAAGACCACAAATGTAATGGGCGGATGCGCGTGCTGTACCTTTCGCTTTTTCATGCGCCCTTCATGCTTCCCACGCGCAAAGACACTGGAAAGCCACAGAGCCGTTCGAAAAATAGAAATTTTCATGCCTGTACCAGTGAAATCTTTTTTCATGGCATCATGACGGTGTTTGCGATAACAAAGTAGCACTAATGCGCGGGAGGACCAATGTAACCGAAGCTTCTGTTTTGCCTTCCTCGCTTTAATGCAAAGGATTAGATTTCAGGGCTAGGGACTCAGTGTTGCAATATTCTGTTTGGTGATTTTATCAGAGAAATGTATAAGAGACACACCGTACAATGATGTTTACCTTTGCAACTTCCGATTAATTTCGACTGGCGTTCAAGGGTGACAGCAGCCCCATCCTACGTGTAGTCCCTTCAGTTACGAGACTTTCTGTAAGCTTTCAGTTTGATGAGTTTCGCCGCATTTGTTTTCAGTGCCACCAGAAAATAATTCGCCGGATGATAGTATCGTTCATGCCTCAATCGCTCAATGTCTTCATAATTTAATTCAAATATTCTTGAATCCTATTTCATAAAGCGACCAATTCACGTTCTGAGAGCAAGCTTATGAAAGCCTCTTGACCATTTAAATTCCGCAGTTTACGAGCGAAATAAAGACAGATATCGGCGGAGTCAAATGGTTGATGCACAAAAAAAAAAAAGCACCCTTAGAAAAGACCATTCGTTGTGACCAGCCATTCTTTCCGAAACCACATCTTTCCTGCGCCCCATTGCTCAGTTCGCCTTGACCATGCGCATAAAGTCTGCCTGATTTTCGCTCGTACACTAAAATATTAGAAGTCACCACTCTTATTGGCGATAAATGAACGAAATACATCACCAGCCGTACCGAGCTGGCGTCATAGAATGCATGATTGCTGTACGTGTAGTTGATGCGTTTACACTTCTCCCAGTACTTTTCTGTCTTTCTCCGTTCCGATATTCCTTGTGCTATTCTGAACTGCGATCAAGCTTGTTGTGTGCACTTTTTTGTTTGCCCAGTTCTTGATTTTCCTTATAGCCTTTAGGTTATAACCATAAAACCTTTAGGTTATATAACCTTTAGGCTATAGAAATAAATCAACAAATAAATTTTAGTGTTACACCAACGCTCGGTGACTGTCGACGGTGACAAAGGCGACAAGCGTATGTCGAAAGGCGCGTTCTACAAAGAAGACGGGTGACAAAGAAGAACACGCAAGCGACTGACGTGCTAGTTGAACGTTTGACTAGAACACCGTCCTAAGATTGAGCGTACCTTTCCATTTCGTGGAGGCTGCTCTTCGTTCCCTCCTCTCACGCTGGAGCTTCGCAGCCGCACACTCACTCCGCCATCTGCTATGCCTGAGGCAACAAGCCTAATCGCCACTCCATGCTCGACTGCTCCCACCGCTCTGTCTACCATCCTGTGGTCTGGTGAGCTTCGCCAGCGTGACCCCAGCTTCTTCAGTGGCGCAGATTACCAAGATGTGGATGATTGGCTATCCTCCTGCGAACGCGTAAGTGCCTACAACAAGTGGGATGATACCACCAAGTTAGCCAACGTGCTCTTTTACCCGACCGCTGTAGCCAATCTATGGTTCCGCAACCACGAGCCCGGCCTGCCCACCTGGCTTGCCTTCAAAACAAGCTTTTTCGAGGTGTTCGACCGCCCCGCTGTGCGCAAACTGCGCGCCAAACAACGCACCGAAGCCCGAGCTCAGAATCCGGAAACATTCACCAGCTACATGGAAGACATTGTGGATCTTTTTAAACGTGTTGATCCTTCTATGTCCGAAGCTGACATGATCACCAAATTCCCGAAGGGAATCTCCGACGATGCATTTCAAATGTTGACGGCCAGAAACCCGCAAACCGTCATCGAAGTGATTGAGCTGTGTCAGAGTTACAATGTCCTCAAGAGACAACGAGCTTCTACTCGGCGTTCTGTATCGAACGACTGGTTATTCACGCCTCCTACAGCAGGCGGTCTCGCTTCTGAACCACCTTTCCTCCTTCCCGAGGTCAAGGTCTTTATACGGGAGGAAGTGGCTCGCCAACTGTCGCTCCTCCCTGCTTCTGCCGCAACTACCCCATCGCTAGATCCTCCACTTCTACGCACCATCCAGGACCATGTTGCAGAAGTTTTACCGCCAAGATTTCAACTTACGCCTGTGACAGCCCCTTTAACGCACGCCGCTGTAGCCTCCAGACCACTACCCTGCCCTGTCGCGTATGTTGCGCCACCACCACCCGTTTCCAGCGCCACCACCTCCGTCCCGCCCTTATCTGCCTCCTCGACGTCCAGTCAACAATCCATGGCGGGCCTCCGACAAACGCCCAATCTGTTATTCATGTGGCGCTCCAGGCCACGTCACCCGGCTTTGTCGCCAGTGCGCGCAGTCGTACCGCAATGGCTCTCGCCTGACAGTTCCAACTACAGTTCAAACTATGAACCTTTCGCTCCCCCTGTCGCTGCTGGCACCTCTACAGACTCATTTTATCCTGACCGCTGCTCCCGCCGATCACCGCTTCCCCACCGTCGTTCCCTCTCGCCGCCGCACCGTCGCTCTCCTGCTGGCCTGGAAGAAAAGTAAAGCCGCAGTTCCAGAGGCAGTAACTGCGTTTTCTTCTACTTGCGCAAGTCGTCCGTCTTCCTCAGCCAACGTTATTGAAGTGTTTGTTAATGGCGTCGCAGGTCTCGCGCTTGTGGACACTGGCGCCTCTGGGTCTGTTAAAGGTACCAACCTTTGCCGCCGACTTCGTAAAGTTACGATGCCTGCTTCGAACTTTTTTCTCCGAACTGCCAGCTCACATTTCATTCAACCGCTTGCGACATGCACTGTTCGAAGTGTCATTCAGGGAGTTTTGTTCGTCGCCGAATTTCTTGTGCTGTCTCACTGCTGTCACGAACTCATTCTGGGTTGCGACTTTCTCACCATTTATGCGATTATTGATTGTGTCTGAGCCAGCATCAAATTGTCGCCGATTTCACCTGCCGCATCGTCCGAAACACCGCTCCACATCGATAATATAACCGTGGCCGAAGACACTGACATCCCCGCGTGCTCTGCCGTCCTCGTGCCCGTTTCCTACGCCTGCTTTCCTGATTCGACTGTTCTTTTCACTCCGACTCATGCCGCTAATCGTCGTCATTGCTTACTCCTGCCTTTCGGCCTTCTGACCTTCTGTGCTTGCTACAGCGCCATGTACGTCCGTTCCCTTGTCCGTCAATGCTTCTTCATGGAGAACGTCTTGGTCATGTCGGGCCCTTTCATGACGCTATGACATATGCCGTCTGAGAAGACCCAGCCCCACTTCAGCTCGATATTATTGACTTGCCTGCTTCTGTACGGAACGACAACTCGACTAGAGCTTTTTCTGACTGTATTGATGACAGCCTTTAAGCAGATCAACGCGACCAGCTAGTCAGCTTGCTTCGGCGCTTCCGTTCCTCATTCAACTTTCCTGAGACATAGTTAGGGAGCAAATCCGTTGTCATTCACTGCATCGACACTGGTACCCACGCCCCGGTACACCAGCGCCCTCATCGCGTATCGACTGCAGAACGTCGAGTTATCACCGAGAACGTTAATGATATGCTTCAGCGTGGCGTCATCCAACCTACGCACAGCCCTGTCGTTCTCGTGCGGAAAAAGGATGGCTCTATCCGGTTCTGCGTTGATTACAGGCGATTGAACAAGATAACGCGAAAAGACGTGTACCCCCTTCCACATATTGATGACGCTCTCGATTGCCTTCAAGGTTCCAAATTCTTTTCATCTCTGGACCTGCGCTCGGGCTACTGGCAGGTACCCATGGCAGGTACCAAAAACCGCTTTTTTGCACCTGACGATCTCTATGGATTTAACGTCACGCCGTTTGGATTGTGCAACGCGCCGGCCACCTTCGAGCGCATGATGGAAACAATTCTGTGCGGACTCAAGTGGCATGACTGTCTTTAGACGATATTGTCGTGCTTTTAAAAGATTTTACGTCACATTTGGACCGTTTCGAGCGTGTGCTAAAGTGTTTGACCGATGTCGGCCTGCAACTAATTTTGAAAAAGTGCTGCTTCGGGGCTCGCCAGCTTCCTGTATTGGGACACGTTGTTTCGAAAGACGGTATACGTCCAGGTCCTGCGAAACTCCACGCAGCAGCTGAGTTTCCACGCCCAACTTCCCTAAAGGAGCTGCGTAGTTTTATAGGGCTGTGCTCGTATTTTCGTTGTTTCGCCCGCAATTTCGCCCGCAATTTCGCTCGATCAACTCGCCACTGACTGAGCTCCCTGCCGGTGACGCCATTCTTTCGTTTTGGACGTCCGACTTTGATGAGGCCTTTTCGACGCTTCGGCGCCTTCTAGTGTCGCCTCCGATTCTCCGCCATTTTGACCCTGCAGCGCCTACCGAAGTTGACACTGATGCCAGCGGTGTAGGTCTCTGCGCTGCCCTTGCACAACGAGAGCCCGGCTACCAGAGTACGTTGTTGCTTATGCCAGCCGCACCTTAACAAAGGCCCAAAAATTTTTCTATAACCGAGAAATAGTGCTTGGTCATCATTTAAGCCATTGGGAAGTTTCGCCCACATCTCTACGGTCGTCCCTTTTTTGTTGTTACGGATCATCACGCACTCTGCTGGATGTCCACCCTTAATGACCTATCTAGCAGTCTTGCTCGTGGGGCCCTCCGCTTGCAAGAGTATGGCATGCGTGCCACCTGCCGGTCTAGCCGTAAGCAATCTGATACCGACGCTTTGTCTAGGTCATCTTTTCAATACAGCTCTGACTCGACAACCATCACCATAGATGACTCATCAGTAGAAATTGCCGACAAGCCCAATGAACAAAGACAAGACCCTTGGATCGCTCCTCTTTTCGCGCTTCTATCTACACCTTCTCTGCGCCCAGCTTCTCGAACGCTTCGCCGCCAAGCTCGTCATTTTGCCGTCCGCAAAGGCATGCGTTACCCCCGAAATTACCTTTCCGATGGACGCAAGTGGCTCCTTGTTATTCATCGGCACCTCCGTTCGGAAATATGCACCGCTTTTCACGCCGATCCTCAGTGTGCCCACGCTGTAGTGTTGAAAACACACTCGTCTTCGCCTCCGCTATTACTGGCAAGGTATGTACCGCTTCGTGCGTCATTACGTCCGCGCATGCCTGGAATGCCAACGCCGCAAAACCCTCCACACCACTCCACCGTTCCGATGCAGCACTTGCCCTGCCCCAGCCGACCATTCGATCGTGTTTGTATTGATCTTTACGGGCCATTACCAGTCACTCCAGCTGGCAACCGTTGGGTCATCGTGGCTGTCGGTCACCTTACCCGCTACGCAGAAACATTCTTACCTTCTGCGTCAGCGCCAGACGCTGCGTCTTTCGTCCTGCACCATCTCGTTCTGCGCCATGGTTCATCTAAAGAATTGCTCAGTGACCGTGGCCGTGCTTTTCTTTCCGAGACGTTTGAAGCCCTTCTTCAGCAGTGCCGCATTATCCACCGTTCTACCTCTGCCTACCATCCGCAGACAAATGGCATGCGGAGCGTTTTAACCGCATCTTGAGTGACATGCTGGCCATGTATGTCGCGTGCGATCCCTCAAACTGAGACCGGCGTACGCTTATAATACTGCCATAAAAAGCACGACCGGCTTCTCCCCCTTTTTTCTTCTATACGACCGTGAACCCACCTCAACTATGGACACAGTACTCCCTTAGCACCCTGACAACTCCGAATCGACCACAGTCTCTAAAGCGGCAGCATAGGCAGCAGAATGTCGCTAGTTGGCCCGATCATTTACAGCCCACAACCATGTTCACCAGCAGTTCCTTCGCACACCAACTTGTCCAGCTCCTTCATAAGGCACAGACTTCCCTCGTGTGGCTTTGGGTTACTGCCACCCCTTCAGGCTTCTCTACCAAACTTGCTTCTAAATACCATGGTCCATAACAGGTTATTTGCACAGACCTCTCCGGTGAACTACGTTATAGAACCGCTTGCACCGACATAGGATATGCATCGCCGTGGGCGTAAAACGGTGCATGTTGACCGCCTCAAGCCCTGTTATGACCTGCCTGTTGTGTCGACGCCATGAGTCGGCAGGATGCCTCCTTTTTCTCCCGGGAATAATTGTAGTGTCACACCAACGCTCGGTGACTGTCGATGGTGACAAAGACGACGAGCGTGTCGAAAGGCGCGTGCTATCTAGAAGACGGCGGACAAAGAAGAGTACGCAAGAAACTGGCGTGCTAGTTTAACGTTCGACCGGAAAACCGACCTGAGATTGAACATACCCTTACAAAATAAATAAATAAATAAATAAATAAATAAATAAATAAATAAATAAATAAATAAATAAATAAATAAAATGTTCAAACATTTTCAAGTTCACAGCCGACGTGTACGCTGACCCCTGAAGAGGCATTAGATGTTAATCACATTACTAATTGAAAGTTGTTACCAAGATTCATAAATATCTATCCGTGAGTGTGTCCAAAACGTTTTGTATTTACTGTCCACTCCAGACATAATTGGAACGAAATTTAAATTCGCATCAATCTCTCTGCATTTAAGTCATCGCCATACGATGTTACCTATTTTTTCCTCCGCCTTTCTTCCGCATTGCAACGCTGAAGCCCCTGTCATTAGAGTTTCTTCCACATTGCGCGTTGTACATTGTTTTGTCAACTGGTTACTAGCTCATTGGTGTCCCTTTTTGTAATAATTTTGCTGCATTTTGTTGAACTGTATAACGTCAGTGCAATGGAATTATACCCAGCGTATATACCACGTGTTACCATCGCCTTATATGACTAAGTACATCAATAAAATGAAGGCAGAAATGGAAACTGTCGGCAAAATGTTTCGCTGCGCTGTATTTCTTCGTGAGACGCAACAAGACATTCGATTTTCAGAACATTCGGGAGATTCGGTTGTACGATTAGGTTAATGAAAACATAGAGCACTGGAAAAAAAAAGAGTTCTTTGCTCCAGTTGCATACACACCTGCCTCCAAAATCCCGGTATTATCTCCCTCAGTTACAGCCCAACGAACACGTTCTAATGTGAATGCCGTGCGCACCAACGCAGAATATAGCAAGGGGCTGCGTTTACTGTCGCAGGTTTCCAGATTCCATCTCCCATTTTGGCATTGACAAATGGGGCACGTTATCTAACCACGCTCAAGATTGGCATGCCACGTCAGAAGGAAATGAGGTGCACCAGCATTGTCTTTATTCTGAAATAGCTGCTAAACGCAGTGTTCGCAACGCTGGTACTGTTTGGTGACATGGCAACTTAAGAAACTGGTTGAAAGTCGGCCTATTTCATTCCGGATGGTAAACGTATTGACTGCGGACCGCAACATGACCAAGAGTTGTTTCCACGGGGGCACACGTACTCTCCAAATGTATAGTTTTCTTAAGCCTTTTAGCAGAAATTTCTTCACATGTAGAATAAACAGCTTTATCATTTCCTCTCTTACCTCACTTGTTATTCATCTGTATAGAAATATCGCCCTCTGCTTCGAATGTACATTGTCAAAGCATCGGCAGTTCTTTGTTCTAGATTCAACTTTCAATCTTTTCGATGTTCTTCTCCATTTTCGTCTTTCGCTTGTGGACTACCGATTTCGAGTGGCATCAAGTTCAACTGCATCGCTTACACAGGTTTTTACATAAGCATGCTCAATAAACACGATGGAGTTACGCATCTATGTCCTGACATGATTAGTTTCGTTCTGTTCACAACGTCTTTCAAAGTTCAAAACGTTTTGCCAATAGTGCCACAAGTACACATTTTAGGATAAACAATGTTTGCTCTACATCAATGCTGCAGGAGCTAACTGCTGCTGTTAAAGTAATCTAGTTACATAAAATCTCGTCTGTTCGCGTAACATCGACATTCATATATATTTTAGAGGCAGGTTATTGCGACGTCATATTTCATGAATTGATCGTTATTAAAATAATCTGAGAATAGTTAATAGTGAGAGTCAAATAACGAGTTTTAAATCTTCAAAGGATTGTCAGCCGTAAGGAAAGGTTCAGTGACAGAGCCAAAAAAAGACACACAAAACTTACTGTTGTCTTCCTAACCAGCCTAGCCTTTTCTCAATATCACTGATATTTACAATATCGCCTTGTTTTCGTTTTTGCAGATATTCCCACAGTTGTAAAGTGTGAGATATACCTCAGGAGCTTTGGAGCAGTGAATCCGGCTACAATGGTAAGTAATGCACAACTTTTTATCACTATACATTTAAGCCAATAAATTGCACACCGGTACGCAGTATGTGCTAGCAAGCATTATTATTTCCTCATCTGTGCCGCTAAAATGCCTGATGAGCTTACAGAAATAAAGGAACTGTCCTCACAGATATTAGGTACTACACAATCAAACAGGCAGCAGGAAAACAACGCGTGCACTCTTTGCAGCAGGAAAAGAACGCGTGCACTCCTTCACAAAGTGAATTAAAAATTGTAATACCGTATACCGTAATACGTAATACCGTATACCGTAATACGTAATACCGTATACCTTTCGTCAGCGTTACTTCAATTCTTCTCTAAGGTAAAGAGTACTTTAAAGCAGAATGGCCAAAGTGGCAACCGCAAATGATAGGCGCTGACTTTTTTAATGAGTCAGGAGTATTGGGCATCGCTGGATTAGATCAAAGTTTAGGGCAAACCCAAAGGTGGAGTAGAATTTGTAATAAGGGACTGATTACTCGAAGGAATTCCCTTAGGTACAGCCATGCGGCAACAAAGAAAAAATTGCACAGTTTTTTAAAAACATACCAGATAAAACAAATTACAAATTTTTGGGAGCCTTTGGTTAGCTCACTTAGTGGCACTCAGGTAGATACCAAAGAGTAATCACTCCCTGATTAAATGATTGGGCTCTTGCTTCTATTTCTGTGCAAGAGTACTGCTTCACACGGTCAGTCAGAAGTATTTTGGTTTCCATCTGCCGAGCTCAAGGGAAAAAAACAAAACAAATAACGTCGCAATGCAGAAAATTTGTACCTGATAATTTCTCGCGGGAATACACTACAGAACGTGATAACATTTCACGTATCTTATCACCCCCAACACATTCACACGCTTTGCAATGCTCGTCGCCGTCCCCGCCAACTTCTATCTATGTGCGAACGCTTTCACACGTCCTAGTGTTTTTGACCACTTTAAAACTCTAACATTTTTTGGTTATTCTCCGAGGTGAAGGCGACTGGAGCTTTATTTCCGCAAGTTGTTTGCAGACCGTTCAGCTATGGCCGTTCTTGGGGCTCTGCGGACTTACTGTCGCACACAATGAGCGCCCTCATGACAATCCACGACAAGGCTCTCGTCTTTTCTATAGTTGGCCTTTGCTTTGCTCTTCGGGGAGCCGCTGGCAAGAGCGCTATTGCTTAGCAGCGTGTACTTGGGAGTGCATTGCGCACTGGTCATCGGTTTTTGCTCTGAATTACCGCAGGATGTTGAGGTGCATGCGGCCAAAATAAATTCAGCAGACGCATCGCTCCCATCTAGTTTTACCTAGATAATAAGCAAACGGAGGGTTTAGCCACACAACTGGCTTTGTAGTCATAGTCGTACAATGCAGGGGCCCTATTTTCGACACACATGACCTCCACTCGGCGCCATTTTCTTTCTCTCATTGGGTCTCAGTATAGTCACGTGTTTCAAAATTGTAGCGCGAAATAATCTCCGTGTGTCTAAATGGCTTTTTGCGGTGACGTAAATATGACGTAAGCGTGAAAACGGATTTTTAGCAGCGGTATTCATAAAGCATGGAGGATATATATAATTAACTGTGGAGGGAATACATAGGTATATATGATAGAAAGGGAAGCACTTACGCTTGTATTTCGAATGGGCTCAAATGAACTGCTCACTATGAAGAGTTGACTACTGAAATATGATTAGCTGACGTTGTATGGTGGGAAATACGTCATGCATAAACATTGAATAATGACGTCAAAATGACGTTTCATTACGTAAAGGATGTGCTGCCATTGCGGTAAACGACCAAAGTTTGGCGCCGATTTCGACCCACTTGAGGCGGCCGCGATAACAATATGGCGAATTCGACGTGCAGTACAGGCGACTGCTAGTACACCGCAGTTTGGTAGATAGTTTGGTGGGTGGTGAAGTAAGCTGACACATCTTGCTGTAATTGTGTAAAGCACTAAAACGACGTTCTAAGGGAACTTTTCAGCTGCGTCACCGTATAGAGGATTAATATTGAAGCCGCAGATTTACAGCCGCACGAGGGTCGCACCTACCCTCCCATTGCAAATGCTTTGCTCTCATAGAGAAAGCATCGATCCGCGCCGTCGTTGCCAAGAGCAGCAATGCGGCCCGCTAACTCATGCGGTTGATCTGCGCTAGACGAGGCATTTCAGAGAACAACAGAAGTGAAAGTTGGGCGAGTTGTAGGTTGTTCATGATGGTTTCTTTGGCGCTCCTAAACACAGAGAGAAAGAAAAGAAGAGAAATAAAGGCGCGGGTCCAGCGTTTTCTTCTCTTTGTCTTTGTGTTAAACAGCGCCCACCAAACCGTCATGAATTTCAGAGAGCACCGCGATGCTTTCTTAATATCCGTCTGGCGGTTCGTGAGTACAACCTGAGGGGCCATATGGTTCGATGGCTGTGCAGGAATTTCGCGCGACAGACAGCGAGGGATCACCAAAGGCTGTCTTAAACGTCGGCCCTAAACCCTGCCTTTTTTGTCTTGCACTATGCACTCACTCAATATTAACGAATTCAGCAGCCTTTCCACGATGGGAAAAAGAAACAAAGATACTCACAGCTTCTATTTTAATAAAGGAAAGTATATTCTATGCACATGGCACATGATTGCTTGCCACATGTGATGTGTTTCATTATCAAGTTTTGTTTTAATATGCATGCGGGCTCACCACTTGCTTATTTTGTTTCTAAAGTACTCCGGAGCCCGTTATGGCGGTACGCTCTAATCATATGATGTAGTTCAGTAACATTTTGTATTGTTTGATTTTTTAACACAGCAGGAAAATAACCTCCCTTTATTGATTTGCATTTTACCGTTTCGACAGTAAGGAATACGCGCGCGCGGCGCCGCCCTAGCTTCATATCAAACTTTCCTCAAACATCTTTCGCTTTCTTTTCTTATTCTCTGTTTATCCCCCTCTGCCCGTGGACGGTAGCCTGAACATCACCTAAATAACCTTCCTGCTATTCCGCTCTTCTGTTTCTTTCTCTTTCTCGGACGTCTTTTGCCTTTCGCAAGTGCCTTTCGCATGCCGGCGCATGAAAATTTAACCGACAAGGTTTAAGGCCCAGCTTATGCTTTCCACTTCGTGTGCGTGTGGAAGACTCTTTTTCCCTCTCTGTCTCCCTCCATCTCTCTCTCTGCGCTGCTTTCCGCGCTCTAAACAACTCATGCCGACACATCATGTTAGAAACTTGGTGACTTCATGTTAGTATACTTGGTGACCTGACGGTACCTGGTCATAACGCGGCTTTTCGAAAAAGGTGGGTAGCACAGCCAGTACTTAACAGTAATTCATACTTTGAGACAGCGAGCGCTGTCCCATACATGGACGATGCCGGCTGCGCCGGCGCCTCATCGTCAGTGCTGGAGCTACATTCGAAATCTGTCGATTCCTTCTGTTTACGAACAAGTCCTTAAACGTTTTAGTTCCTGCATTTAAAAGTCGCTGATAAATAAACGTGAGAGGTCATCGGCGCTTATTAACAGCAATGCTACTTTCCGCTCCCATTTTGCAGCATTGCGAATATTCCGTTGCTGTCCTTGCTCTTCAGCAAAAACTCGCGCAGCGTTTCCGTGCGTAGCTGATGCCGAATGTTCGACCGCAACTATGTCATGACACACTGATACCGCAACGCCACAACATGCTTCACTCGCCTCACTGCAACCCGAGGCTTCCGAATCACAGAATGCACCGTAGTGTATGGGTTCCTGCAGGAGCATCGTCGTTTTTCATGCTTGGCGCCGATATATAGTAGCAGACGACAGCGTGATTTTTCAGTCACTTTATTTCTCTTTTTCTTCAGAATGCGTAACCCGATTGTGTGCTTACGTAACCTGGCACCGTCCTACTGCATACGTCACGCGTACGTCCCAATTTGAACAAAATGACGAATTGTCGAAAATAGGGCCCCAGGTTATTCCTGCCACAGCGTGCAACATTTGCTTATACGTCGACCTTTTTTTTTTTTTTGCAACCGTGCTTGAGGCCTTCGTTTATTACAGCCTAGTTTCTGATAGTAGCTACGTTTCAGTATGGCGCGTCAATCGGCACAGACGTGACAACAGTGTGGTATCCAAACGTTCCTGTGTAGTCACTGTATAGGCGATGCAGTGCCGGTCAACTTTGACCAGAAAAAGCTAACGTGATTATAAGCTGTTTTTATGCCTGACTGCTGGATCCTAATACTGCAATTTTACATTCTGATACCGAAGAATAGAAATGTCTTTGAAAAGCTTTTGCAAACGTTAGAAGTAACGAGCAGTTACAACACTGGAAGAAGTAAATTCTCAGCAATGCATTCAGGTATAACTCCATTGATGGCCTCAGCAAATATATTTCTTTTAACACTCCCAATAGGTGGGGGGTGTACAATACAGAAATATATCCGTAAAGAAATCTTCCTTAAAGGCTATAAAACAGCACGAATAAAATATCAGTGTTTCATCAAAATAACAATAGTAAAAAAAAAAAACGAAATCTCCACACATTCGAGAAGGTGATACCCGCGAGTTTAAAATACGCATTACTCGTGCCATGCTTCTTCTTTCTAGCCAGGAAGCAACATTGCTTTTTTTTTTTTCTGATTAGAGCTTTTGTATTTCAACGCCTTGTCGCAGCAATACGGAGTGACAGTGAATTTGGTCCTGCTAAAATTCTACTGGCTACACGGCTGAGTAGAGAAGGTTTCCATACGCACCTGAAACATATTTCTTTCTGCAATATAGTACGTCCTAGCTGCTCCTTTTGTTTTACTACCGCACTTCTGTATTAGTGAGTTCCTTTTTCACGACATTAATACAACCGATTTACGCATAGAGCTTGCTTCTAGAATACTTCCTCGTGTCCTTCTCAAGAACACTGATGGAACCGTTTGAGCAATCGTATAAGAACAGAATCTGCCGAACACTGCATTCTCGGCCGTGTAATATGGACGGTTTGATGAATGACTGAAATTTTTGATCCATTCTGCTTAAGAAGCACCATACGTATTTGTCAGTCATTTGACGTGCAGAAGGTTTTCGTTTTTAATAAAAATCCGTGTTTCCAGTGTTTCCGGGAGCTAATACTAGGTTCTTGGGGAAAAAAAAAAAAACAAGAAAACTTTCTAACAATGCGTATGGTACGCCTTTTGCAGCATAAAGCAGGCCCATATATGAACGCTCTTTTAATACATGCACGCCAGTCTTCTATTCTAATATACAATCACTATTATCGTATTTTTGTTCTCTCTGGTTCGTTTTTAATTGTAAAGTCACCGTCTAGAGGTTGGTTGCTCCCTATTTTCCCGATTGCCTCAGTACATGCACCTTCCGCTATCTGTTAAGGTTAGCAGTGCTCTATTGTATGAAGCAAGTTGCAGAAAAATATGGGCCCGGAATGAAAGCTTAGGAAAAATACAGTATGAGAGGAAAATATTTAACACCATACAACGGATGCTTTCTTTCCAAATTAGGTACACTGACTTGCCAGAGACCATCGTAAACACATTTGAAAATGTTATTTTTATCGTCATAATTCACGTAGTACTTTAACAGCTGAAGAATGGGAACACGAAAGAACGCGTCAGAAAATGTAAAAAAAAAAAGTCTAATCAATTAAAGTAACAAAGATAGCATTAAAGTTGGCGATCTGGAAGTGAAGCTTCTATTGTCAAAGTAGTTCTCTTTCTCCTTTACAGTATATTCATTCGTATAAAATATCAGTGTCGAGGATAACGAAATAATTTATTATCACCCATCCAAGCGACTCTATACGACTAAGAAGAAAACCTATTCAGCTTGGTCAGAAACTTCTTTCTTAAAAATTCACCCTGGTCCAGAAATCGAACCTGGGATCACCGCCATTCTGGGGTAGTCACTATACCAAGTGAACTAACCAGGATGGTCTGCACATCATATGGTAGGGCGACAGTGAATCAACCAATAAATAAAAGTGGGAACGATGTCACTCACTGTATTAAGGGAATACCGCTGGGTGGAGTAAATTTGGAATAAGAGAGTGATTACTTATAGATATCCATCCACCCGACGCCATACGGCTAGAAAAAAAAAAAGCTGTACAGCTTTTCTCGGCAACTTTGTAGTTTAAGAAAAATTTGTTCCCGGACCAGTGTCGAGTACCAGACCAGCACCGATAAATAAAAATATGACCATAAACCTGCATTATATAAATCATAGACAGAAGGCAATCTAAGAAATCAGCCGAGGTAAAATATATTGCCATTCGCAGGAGAAAGCGACTTATAAGAATGGGAGCGGCCGGCAGTGGCAGTCGGTTCGGAACCTATCGCCATTTAGAACGCTTGTATTTCAATTCATGTGACTTGACTTACTTTCCAGGCAGGTCAGCTGGTCATGCGGTTTCCGGTAAAATGTAGAAGATGCACTGTAACGCGAATAAAAACGAATACTCCCACTTTAACCTTTATTTAGCCATACATCTTCCTGATAACTCTTCAATTCACTGCTTTAGGACTACGACGTTGACCTGTACCTGCGACAGACGTGGACAGACTTGCGAATGAAGAACGCCAACCTGACCCGATCCCTGGACCTGAACGATCCAAACCTCCTCAAGAAAGTGTGGAAGCCGGACGTCTACTTTCCCAATGCGAAGCATGGGGAATTCCAGTTCGTCACTGTTCCCAACGTTCTCTTGAGGATATATCCCAATGGCGATATACTCTACATGCTCAGGTAACCTTCCATTCGCTTTTAATACCTATTCCCTCCTCAGCTGGAAAAAAAATTAAACATTTGTGGGAACCTGTCTCGATAGGGTGGCAGGTTTTATTCAGCAGTGACTACAGGGTTTCATATTGGATACTTAGTTAGAACTATCCCTAACAGCCTTCAAGGAGTATTTTCACATAAAAATAGCTCATTTGAACATGTCACTGCACAAAAAATATCAAGTAGGTGATACCCTTTCATAGTTATACTAACTTCTAACGTTTTGTTTTTAGAGTAAAAAAATATTTTTACTTAAATTTTTTATGTTGTTTTCTTCTCGCGACTGATGGAGATGAGACAGTTCTATAGATAGAGTTTGAAAGGCTACTGTACTGCGAAAGAAGGCCATTTTTTAATTACCCTCTAGGATTTTAACAATAATGGCAACCTTCAGGGAGTGATGGTTAGAATCTCAAGGTAGAAGCATCATAGAGTTACGACGTAAGCAAGGCCTCATCCGCGGCACAAATAATATGAGTAGAAGCTGTACGAAAACTAAGGCATTTCTGACAACACAAGAGATAATAACAATACATTGTTTCTGAAAGAACAAGAGCGTGGAAATAAGGCAAATTTTTGAATTTGTACAGCCAGTTAAACAATGTGAAATAATATCTCCATAGTAGCAAATACTTCAAGAAATGTCGCAATCAGCGTTTCACTAAGACGAGCGTGTTGGTAAACGCGAGAGAATTCTGACAATATTCAAAATGATCACGATAATATGCATATAGTCAGTCATAGAGATAAAACGAAGAAACCACGAAAAGTGAGGAAATTAGCTGTCTGCATTTAAGAACAAAAGCCTCAACATATATATCTTCTGTAGAGCAAAAGCTCTGTTGCCCTGAGTGCGCAAAAAACTATTCGTGCCATCTACCTAATCTGCAAGCACAGCCAGATGCAAAATAGGACTCGAACTGTCTAGCAACAAGTCTCGCTTTCTATAGCGTGCTATATTAAACTGGTGCTTGACAGCGTCAGTTACTGACAGCATGTATAACTGACCGCTTAACTAATTACGTGTCAAAAATTATTACGTAATTAGCTATTTGTTAGAAAAAGGTCATGCGACTAAACCATGTATTATTGAGTAGCTTATGCCGAAAAAAATTGCACTTGTCTAATTTTAGATCTTAATTATTTGCAGTTATTTGTTATTGTAAGAATTAAAGTCATGCTGCAGAATCAATTCATTAGCCATTGAACAGCTTATCAGGAGTTTAAATGCACAGGATAAGATGTACGTCTAAATCAAATAGTAACATACAGTGAATTGTCAATCAGAATTTGAACTGCATGCTCAAGCATCAAATCTAGCATTGTCGAATAGCATATAGGTAGTACAATTGCACTACACTAACTGCATGTCCATGTGACAGTTACAGCAACCTTATGCTACAACGTTACGTCCTATATGTCGTTCGAAGAGTGTAATAATAATAATAATAATAATAATAATAATAATAATAATAATAATAATAATAATAATAATAATAATAATAATAATAATAATAATAATAATAATAATAATAATAAAAGTAATAATAATAATGACTGGTTCACAGGAAGGGACAGGCGCACTATCTGTCACGCTTGCTTTGTGGACACCTGGACCACACCGTAAAGGAAGGAAGGAAGGTGGGAGTGAAAGTGGAAAGAGAGAAACGGGAGACGTAGTGGAGGGCTACGGAGTAATTTCGACCACCTGGGTGCGCTGACATCGCACAGCACACGGACGCCACTTCGTTTCGCCTCCGTCGAAACGCAGCCGCAGTGATCGGGTTCGAACCCGGGAACTCCGGCAAGGTAGTCGGGCGTCTTACCACTGCACCACCACGGCAGGCCTCGAGGAGTGTAAAATTCCGGAAATTGATATCATCGTACAACCAGCTATCGACCTTGGGTGTAACCAGGCTTATGCTACTTTTATACTTTTTCGGTTTGGTTTGGTTTAGTTTGTGGGGTTTAACGTCCCAAAGCAACTCAGGTTATGAGAGACGCCTTAGTGGAGGACTCCGATAATTTCGACCGCCTGGGGTTCTTTAACATGCACTGACATCGCACAGCACACGAGCGCCTTGCTTTTCGCCTCTATGGAAAAGCGGCCGCCGAGGCCGGGATTCGATCCTGCGTCTTCAGGAATAATAGTCGAGCGCCGTAACCCCTGCGCCACCCCGGCGGGGTTGATTGAGTGCCTCATTCTATTCGCGATTACGAATTTTAATCAGGAGCGATTTCTAGTGCATACTTTGCTTTTGTTTTTTCAAAATTTAGAGAATTCTCCCCCCAAAATAATTTTTTTTGATAGCTATTCATACAAACGTGTACTTCTTTCAAATTGGAAAAAGTACAAAATAAAACCCATATTTCGGACTTTCGGCTACGCGCAGAACGTGCGTTCTGTCCCTGGTTCGGAAGCGAACAAAAACGCTGTTTGCTTTCCTATTTGTGTCGAACGTTCCAAATAATTACCAAGTGCTCAGAATACCTTTAATTTTATGTTATATGGAAGCTGCCCTTGATCATTATACATCTCTAGCATAACGTCATTAAAATGGCCACTTACGCCTATTATAACTACCGAGCTGAATTTGTGGCATATTTACTAAACGTGAAGATATAACAATGATAATTAACCTGGAAATATTGCACCTCTACAACAATTACGATTATTCTTTTTCTTTGCAGCATCTATCTGCATAAATATATGAAGCGTTTAGTCGGATTTTGTGTATAAGGGCTCATATGAGAGAAAATATGCCGCCATTAAGTATCCGAATTTTACTGATTTATGCAGAATAACATACGAAAGCTGTATGCAATATTAGTTGCTGTTAGCAAACATCTCTTTGACTTCCTTATATTTTATAGAAGCCATAAAGAAAGAACTGCGCTAGAAAAAGCTAATATTGAAAAGACGTATCTGGCAGCTTTTGCGCTCTCTTTGTCGATGGACTTCGTATAGGCACTTGAATAGGCTCTCAAAGACATGTTTTTTAATACAGGTTTCCGTTGATTTCCCCGTACGTCTGATATAATTTGCACACGCTTAAGCTTCTTTGGGAGGCCGAACACCTTTAGAAAAGTAGAAATTTTGCTACAACTTCCAAAGAACCGCTTCAGATGGGGCCAAATGCGAAGTAAACGTTTTGTAGAAGCAGCGATGCTGCATTGCTGGCTACTATGCTGATATTTACATAGATTGAATGCTCCTGTCATGGCTGTGTAGTTAAGATCGTAGTTAAGATTTAACCAAAGGCAAAGAATAGCAATAAATGTCAACATCTATTTTATAACAAAAGTGCATTTAAATGCTTGCGCTTCTCACTGAAGTAGTGCGTTGCAAGTGTTAGCACAACGAACAACCAGAATTCCACCAACTATTCTCCTCGGTTTTGTAGAAACCTCCTGAACATTCGTTGAGTTTTATTAAATGTTCTTGAAGCAATTTAAATGGAAAAAAAATGGTAAAAATATAATTGTTTTGAATCTTTTATTTCCCTACATAGTCGAGAAAGGTTAAAATAGTTCTTTGGTCTTTTGTATCCATGCGCCATCATCATGATCATCATCATCAGCCTGACTATACCCACTGCAGGGCGAAGGCCTCTCCCATATTTCTCCACTTAACCCGGTTAACTTATTCCATGCATCATCTTAGGCTTATGTTGTTTCTAGGGCTCACTCTTTTAAATAGCGATGCAATATGCAGCTACAAAATTCCTGTTCCTGATAAAACAATAATTTCAGTTGATACCTGTGGCATGCTGATATTTTCGCCATTTTTCTCCTCCAGGCTGAAGCTGACGTTCTCCTGCATGATGAACATGGAGCGATACCCGCTGGACCGACAGGTCTGCAGCATCGAGCTTGCTTCGTGTAAGTGTGATGTTTAGAGGTGGCTGTTTTGCATTCAGTGCGCGTTATATTTTGCTGGTCCACGGTTCCCGGGTTTTCCTGATTAAGCCGCCTTTGATGGCTTCGCCAGTACGTGACTTGAGTAACTGCTGCCTTCCCAGAGAAGGGCTGGGCTCCAGGAAAGCCCGTGAAGGTCAACGCTGTTATAGATATGACGTCCTTGTCTACGCAGTTGGCTCACCGAGGATAAACGGTGCCCCAACGGCGAAAGAAACATGTAGTCAAATATAACACGAAGTTGTTCTCAGAAATATGCGTTTCTTGCTTATGCATGCGTAGTTGTAGATATCTTATAACTCAAACGATATTCATTTCCCATTGTCTTTATTTATATCTATTCGGCAATTCCCCAATAAACGTATCGACCGTAGCAGTATTAATTATCATAGGCTTGTTGATAATATTGTTTCCAAGGAAACTATTTCTCCTCAACAGTCATAGCATCGCAAAAAGTGGCAAGTGTTGCCTTATAAAGGGGTGTTACATGACAAATATTCCTAAGATTATAAGTGCAGCCACCTGCGTATCATCGCGGTTAGCGATGGATAGCAACAGTGTGAGCTTTAAAGGTGTAGCTTCTTCCTGCCGAAACTTTCCTCCACCTTTGCTTAAAAACATGGTTGTCAAACCAAAGTTGACCACAGGACCATGACTATAGGCTTAATTTCACAACACTCCTCCGCTTAACGGTTGTCCTTGTCTGAAATAAAGCACGCTCCATGCTACCTTGCTTCAAACGGGAATGAAATGAATTCACGTATTTATCAATGGTTAGCCACACTTTGGTTATGGAGGCTATAAGAACGAGGCAGGGTAGCTTATACGTATCTAACACCGAGACAATACGCACCTAATCTTCGAAAAGGTTTTGCCTGATGGGAAGGAAATGAAAGTAAAGGTCTATAAGTGTTCATTAGTTTTTTAGGTACGTGTGTCAACGAGGACTATTGTTTTCCTTTTAAGCATATTGTTTCAACGCCCCCGAGGGCTTGGCTGGGAAGGTTAGTCTGTCAGGAACGTCCCATTGTTTAAATGAAGCTGCAGATTCAAGCGTTCACTCTTTCATGATGAACAGTGCGTTTCCGCCGTCTTTGAAGACGCTCACTGAGCAGGCGCAGAATGAGTGGGTGTGTGCGACAAGGGGTGAAGGAAGGAACCGTTGTGCCTACCGCAGAAAACTATGCTGCAATGAAGGTGCTAATTAGTTTATATTATTAGGACGTTGTTGAAAATACTTCCACAAATAGTAAGTCGCTCATAGGTCATCCCCTCTGTAGTACGGATTGTGCTAAATTTTGAGGCTGCGTCCTTTTTTAGCGCATTTCTCGCAAGTTTCCAGAGATATTAACCTGCCAGCAGAAAACTTCCGCAACAAAGCGAGGTGTGTGCGATGGAGTTGAAGGTTGCCAACATGTGCGTTTTGAAAGGCTTCACAGTGAGATGCTTCTTTAGTGTCGGCTATAGCAGCTTTGCCACATTGGCGGGTACGAAACAGGCAATCACGTGTGCGCGTATACGTTCCAGAAGTAATTAGGTGCCCTTTACTCGCTTGATATATGGCTACACATTACTCCTAGAGATAAGAAGGCTTGACGCCATATAATGACCTCATTGCATGGTGGCGTCTTTCGCTTACGGCTCAATAGAAACGAGAACAGCGAGGTGGATTGGCACATAATATCCTGTATACTTATCGTATATAGCATTAAAAGAAACACGCTTCAATATATTAAAAATACATGCATAAAGGTTTTATTGTCACTCCGTCGTCGCCATTAGTAACTGATGGCAAAGTTCCGCAACTTTGTTCCATCTCTATCTCAGCATGGAGCGTCCCCTTTGAAACGGGGTGGTAGCAATAGCTATCATGCTCATTGTTCTCCCTGTATCCTTATTATTGATTTAGATTAGTTAACCAAAGCATCATTTTATTTATTAAATTTTGTTTCTACATTACTAACATTGTCACTTCTCTGCTTTTAAGCCACCAATCTTCCAGTCGTTTTTTGCTAGTTCCCACCGCCGGTTTATTCACCCGGACACTGGCATCTCTAAACCCCAGACCTTCAGGGACAGTGACTCCGCCTGCATCAACTTCCGGATGGATACCATTGCATTCGAGTAAGCAGCAGGCGCCGCCTATTTTACGCTACAACCTCGGCACCATTTCATCACTGGAAGAGACGAACAGAAAGAAATAGGCGCGAAGGAGAGAAAGGTATCCCGTCAGGACTAAACACTACCGAAAAGTTGCCAGATATTGAGCGGCTAACGACCAGGCTAGTAGGGAGGCTGTATCGATCTTCACTACCAGCAAGAAGGGTGGTCCTGCGACCTTCCATTCCAGATTGCCTATTCTCTTCTAGCGAAACTCGTAACCACCACACGCGCACCTTCCTGTTTTCTTATTTTTTTTTTCATCTGGAAACAGCGAAGCGGGCGCGGGATGCTAGGGGAAAGCGTGCAGCTGTCCTACGTTGTTTCACGAATTGAGTCAAACGGGCACGCGGGATGAGAAGTTCCGCTGATTAGCCTACGAGGACTAGAGAGCGGGTATTTATTTCCTCTTCCTTTCCATCGATCTTGGCTGCGGCCTGTACACGGTATAAAATTCTGTGCCTGCTCTTTCCTTTCATTTGTAACAAACTCTGCTTTATTTTCTGGTTGATTTCTCAACTGCTCTAAGGATTTGCTAAATGCAGAAACCACGAAATGTAATTCAGTCGTGTTCAAACAAGGTTGACCGAAGAGGGGGTTTTTACACCGCTTCTGCTCTTGCACGGTAGAGGTCGCAAATCATTATATCGTCAATTCCAGATGAAAACTAAGTCAGCTGGCAAAATTACGTCGGAGGCATTTATACCTCTCTTAATTGCAGAAAGGCGAAAGCCTTTTCTGCGACTCTTTGCGCTAAATCGCCGTTTTCTCGCTCATTTGCTCCTTCTTTTTTTTTTTTTTTTTGCTCTTCTTTTTCGCTTCTTTTACTCTTTTTCCCATGTTTGTCGAACAATTTCGTCTTATTTTGCACAATTTCAACGTCCATGGCTGTTTTAATGTCCGCACACTATATCGACATACTTGGATATTTTGGCGTCTAACTTACTTTTTTTGGCTCGAGTTAATAACAAATGGCTCCACATGAACGCAGTTCTGCAATGAGACACATTTTTCGCCCTCTACCTCATACAATCATTATTTTATTCATCACTCACTTGATTTCTCAAAACATAAAGGTGTGACAGCCTCCACGGACGTACACATTTCCTGTCCACAATCCACAATTTAAAGGCTTTTATATTAATAGCGAACTAACCTGGCTAAGGGCATTGTTCAGTGAGTATATTTGAGACTCACTTCATAGGAAAGCTAATAAATAGCTGGTTGCCAGTGAAAACACAACCGTTAAGTAATTGTGACAGGAGTATGGAGCTAGAACTCAAGGCCACTACACAGCACTGTTAGAACAATACTTTTCTGCTTCTAATACATCCCAACAAGTCAAGCTTAACTATATAACTTTACATGTACGGCTCAGCAGGCACATTGCTGCTAATTCAGCCACTCTAACAGTGAAAATATCAGATTAACATTATGCTCAGGTGAGTACATTTAGGGCTTACAGTACCGGCTTCGCGGTATAGTCTTCCTTTCTTAAAGTTCGATTAGGATAATTTTTCCTCACATATGCTGTTACTAACAATGCACTCACACAAACACCAGAGCCGAAAAAGAATCTTGTCTTATGCCTGACTCCTGATTGGCGTACTGATCGTGACATCACAGCCCACATTTCCCTGCGTTCAAATAGTGTTCAACAGGATATCATCATTCTAACCAGGACAAAGTAAGAGACGTTTTGGTAATGTTTCAACAATCATCCATTTAAATATTAACAACAATTTTGTCTTCATTATTTTATTGTGGTCCACCTTCCGGAAAACGAAAAAACAAGCAAAAATATTGATTGAGATAGAGCCTCTGGTGGGCTGGCTAGCAGCGGCATTTCTGCAAGCCACACAACTGCACTTTACAACAAATATCTTAGCATTGAAGAAAAGAGTGAAGGTTCTTTGCTGTCGCGCTCTTTCTCCCTCTCCTTTTGGTAAAAAGCCACACGTCGAGCGTGTCATGTTGAGCATAAAACAGCGTATAAAGTTCTAAGTGCCTCCCATTCTTCTCAAGTCCTTTCTATAGCACCCATTCGCAGTGCCGCTTGCATTTTCAGGCTGCCCGCTCCTAACATACATCCTCACTACTAATAGCCATGGTCAATACTCGTCAAAGTTCAGAGACCAATAGCTAAAGCTGTCGTAAAAGGCCCTCTCCTTCGTTGTAACTGCGTGACCGGCGTAAAGAACGGCCATTAGAGTCACTGCACCGTAAAACAGCTGGCAGGGATGAACTACCCACTTAAGGCCTACACACGGTGCCAATATGTTCCAGTCGTAAAACTCGCTCGTTGCTATAAAGTTGATTCTTGGGGACAAAAGGTGCCGCAATTTTGTTTAGTTTTTTAACAAGGAGCGTCTCCCGCGATATTTGCATGTCGAGCTGGTAGCATGCGTTATTCCCAAAGAACTGGGTGAAAAAAGATCGAAGACCATAAGATGCAAACATTTCTCAGGATACAGCATAGGAATTTGAGTCTCTGTTTTCAGTGATGCGTTGTTCCGCAAAAAAACGTCAGTTCTAAATCGCGTGCAGGGTTCGGTTTGGTTGATTTGGCTTGTGGGGTTTAACGCCCCAAAGCGACTCAGGCTGTGAAAGACGTCATAGTGGAGGACGCCGGAAATTTCGACCACCTGGGGCTCTTTAACATGCGCTGACATCGCACATCCCGCGGGCGCCTAATTTTGCGAAGCCAACAAAAGGCGGCCGCCGAGGCCAGGATTCGATCCAGCGTTCATGGGCACGGTAGTAGAGCACCCTAACCACTGCACCACACCGGATGGGAGGGCAGAGTTTGACGCGTGATCGAAAGCCTCAATATAGTTTAAAATACGGCCACATTTGCACAATGACAACTTACTTCTATCTGAACTGGCATCATAGCCATGCCGTTGACGTTAATTAGGCGTACATCTAGCCAGGATCAGCAAATGCCTCTCTAGAAAAAGATGAATGCTCATCCTTAAAACTGGGCAAAAAGGGTACCCTGCTTCATGCACGCCGGCTATATTATTCTTGAATTTAGCAGATGATGAAGCATTTTCTTCAACAGCTTGCTAGAACTAGTCATTTAACATCGCGGGCCATGCCGAGGTGTGAACCAGACGTTTAAACAGCATTGAGTAATAAAGCCACCAATCCAAGTTGAATAAACCTACCACGTGTAATACACTTCAGCACAACCCTCCCTCCCCCCCCCCCCCTAAGCTTTTATTATGTGCCGTAGTTTCAAAGTTTCAATTATTTTGCATTTGGTTTTGTACGGAATTGATGGCATTTTCTATATTTTATAGACTATGGCCTTTTCCACACACTACTGAGCTGCAGTAATAATATTTAATTTAACAAAGTTTATTCAGTGGCTTATCAGGAGACCTCGTCCGTTTTCTTGCATGTTGCACTTTGGTACTGATTTACTCGAAGACGGGGGAAAAAATTAAATAAGCAGGACACCGGCGTGCTTGAAATACTTTCGTCCGCAATGGAAATTGAAGAAGTGTTATTCCTGCACTATCTCCAAAGATCTCCTTAGAGGTAGGTGCCCTTAGAAACAATAAGATGAAACTGGAGAGAACCATCTCAGAGCTTTACAAGAGATATAGTTTATCTTTGAATTCACATGTAAAAAACAACCTTGATAGATGCAAAAAACAACTCGAACCTTTGAGGTTCCGAAACAGTTTTCCCTGCATTCCATTGTTTCCCGCAGTGCTGCCGTGCAACTGTATAGAGAAAGCGTTGCTTTCAGAACTGATATCACGCATAAGTTCATGCCAAGTGTCGCCGTTGCGTAAGAGGAAATTTCTTCTTCGTACAATGGTTCGCGCTCAGGCGGCGCTTTAGTAAACTTTATTTTTTAACTTTAGGCATTGCCGAAAGAACTTTTCGGGCAGGCATTTGAATAAGTTCCTACAAACGAATGCCGAAAAAACTAACAGTTGCGCACGAAGAGTTCGCATCTTTTTTTTTTGCTGCATTTTGCTTAGGGCACTGAAGCATAGTTGCGAAAAAGTGCAATAAAGAGTACGAAATTCGAAAGCTGCGCAGTAAACGTTCGCATCTTTTGTGCTGCAACTCGCTTATTATACTGAGGTATAGTGGCGAGCAGCGCATTAAAAGAGTGGCGAAATTTGACTCGTACTTTAAATGTAAATTTATGCGGCTGTTCTCACACACGTATTTTTCTAACCTAAGAGAAAACGCATCAACTTAGTCAGTGTGGCATAATGAAATAATATGTTTCTTCAATTCACGATTCTGGTCAAACTCTGCGTCTTTACGCGACTGCAGCTATGAGCCATTAAGAATGGCGGCAACCTGGGGGGTCATGAGCTGTTTGCGCATTAGTGTCTTTCACAAACCATCATCAACATCGCTATCCAACCATCAGAGGGCGGAGCCGGGTAACAGCCTCATCACCTAACCCCATTTAACCATGTTTGGTGTCTGTTGCGTCCACCGTATACCCATCCTGTAACCATCTAGGCCGCTGTCTTTGTTTGCGGCTAGTATTGTGCTGTCATGCCTATTAAATTATTAATCTAACTATAGCTATTCTCAAGAAAATACACCAAAACAGCAATCCATAAGATAGGTACTAAGCAGCGTCCATTCAGAACTGTCCAGTCACTAGCTCAAGTTCAGCCTTCAAAATTTCGATGTGAGATTTTGACCAGCTCCGAACAAAAGTTCATTGTGACTGAAAAGATAAGGAAACCCATAAAAATATGAAAAGGTGCGTCATCATCAGTAGCATGTGTCGTTAGGGCCTCCGTCAATAAATGGCCGCGTTCGTGTTTTGTATAAGCCCAGGTCGATAGACCGGTTAAAAACGGGCTCAGATAAAACACATCACGTCCTCATTCCCTGCGGGGCACTGGGTCAGGAGGCGTGGAAAGAAAACCGACGTGATATGCACGCCACGACAGACTCCTCGAACAAGTGTGTTTGCGCTTCAATCATGGCAATTATGTGCATCTTATACGATACGATTCTACAGCAAGTCGGTCCTTAAGTAGTAGCGGGCTTCCGCCTTGTAGCGCGCTATCAGAAATCTTTGTCTCATTCACTACATCGGTAAAGTGAGCGCCCACCCACTGTAGGTCGGGCTCATGAGCGGAATAGCGTGGAAATGCAGCGATGCGCACAGTATTGGCACGCTCACAAAGCGCTATATTCCCTCTGTAATCATATTTCCACTGAAGTACGCACGCGAATTATAATGTCGCTTAGACAAGGCCTTTTCGCGCACTTTTGACGACGTCCCGTAGAACAAGAATTTGACGCCTACACCCTAGCCAAAGGAGCAGTAAAATTCTCCACCAATAACCACACTGTTCAAGCAACTCGACAACACTTTTCGCGCAGATACCCCGCCAGGTGATAAAGCAAAGCACGCTCCAACTCCAAAGGCTGGGACACCCACTGCGCATTCTTCTTTTTTTCCTCCCAGAACTAGCAAATGTGCAGTGTTTTCATCTCTCTGAAATAGCAGCTATACTTGCTGTACGCGGTTATAGAGCTGAGCTTCCAGGTGCTTGGAGGACCCACACAGAACGTCACATCTGTCATCGTTACGTCCACGGTGTGAACGCTATGTTCTGCGCTACGCAATAACTAAGCGACCTAAATGCAGGGCCTGGCATTAACTAGCTCTTAGCCTGCTATTAGGAAAAGAGAGTGTTATATATCGTTGTGTTTCTGCAAAAGCGCTACAAGTCTGTCAACGTTACTGACCTGCAGCGTGATATATATTCAGCACGAAGCTTTTAGAGATGCATTATTTTCTTCTTGAGAGAAAACTCGGATAAATGGCGCTGGTATATTTGGAATTCCCTGTTTGACAAAAATGTCAAGAAAGACTTAAAATCGAAAAGAACTCCCGTATGCTCCATGCTTCCTCCCTCACGAAATTGTAGCCACATTTTAAACGCGCGAAACGCGTTTGCGGGAATTGTTTCCAATATCATATAAAGATGTTTCTACAACCATACGACAGCTAGAGAGGCAAAGCGTGAACTATTTCTCTTTGCACGAAGAAGAAAAATTTACAGCGGCTGGTCGTCATCGCCTGTGTCCACTCCAATAGTTCGCCGCGTTCAGCTTTCTTTCTTGGAATTGAAAAACATTCATTTTATTTTTCTGCGCACGACCTGTCCCCACTATTCTATTACGAAATGTTGTGAATGCAACCAAAATCACTGAATTCTCCAATACACCGTCAGACACTTCAAGAAAGTTTCAAATATATCACGGGCAATAGTAGAGGGCCTGACGCTTAGCGATGACATTTAGGTACATGGTTGAGGCTGCCTGCGTATCAAGTTCTGCTCTTGCACGTGTTCCAATAAAGGGTCCATCTCGAGCGCGAGCAGTAAGACCGATAAGAAGCAGCCTTGATCTAGTACCCTTAGTGCCGAAGAGTTGCGGCGTGGCGATGCAATGAACAAGCTTTCTGCTTATACGTTAGCGTACAGTTGCTGCGGCAATGCAATAAACTCCACGGAGAAGTCACAACAAGCAAGGATCTCTATAGGAAGGCTTACTTTAGTCCGTCAGCCGCCTTTTCTTGGTCCACGCTTCCAAAAATGGCACCCTCGCGCCGCCTCTGTCGTGTCTCGCTGGACTGTCAATGACGAAAAATGCTCCGGCCAGAAGCAAATGAAAAATGGTGCGGTATGAGAAGCTGCGGGAGAAAGCTGCTAATGTGCCTTAGCAGGTGAGCCCTGAGGATCTTATATTGAGAGTTTATTAGCGTGACGCTGCGCCGTACCGAACGATTCCACGTGTCTCTGCATAGTTAAAAAGAAACATTATGCTGTCCTGGTCGAAAGAGCGATGGAGAGTTATCTGGAAAGAATGGCGTATAACGTTGGAATGAGAGATTCTTCCATAATTAGTCACGTTGCTCGATAAAAATGTACTCCGAACATGGTTCATTGCAGCTACACCCGATTTCCTCCCGCGCACGACGTGCCATACCTGACTCTGTAGGGGTAAATGGAATGAGGGAGTGCATGTAGTTATTAACCGTTTGAGTGAGGACAGAAGCATGGTGCTCAAGCCGCTCCTCGTATTGCGTTCCAAAGAGTGCTGCTAAAACGAGGGCGGGGAACCTAGACACAGCCTTTAAAGGTATAGGTACCTTTGCGAATGATTCCATTCTCTTTTCTACTCATTCAATAACTATTCTTTTACGTGTGCCTGTATGAACCCCGTCATAGTTATCATACGGAGTTGATATATTACAATACGTGCAAGATCACCTCGCATAAAATAAATCACGGTTTTAACCAAACCGTACGAACGTGACTCTACGATATATAGGGGCAGCGTGTCTAAATTCAGGATCCAGGAGGTTAGATTCTGAGCGCAACCTCATTTCTTAAAAGTGAAGTCCGAGCTAGCATTGCATGTCGATTCAGTCAAGTCACGTGATTTGGTGACGTCACACACAACCCAAATACCAGTCAGTGCCCGGCCATTGCACCTTCCTACTGCCACCGGCCACAGCCATATCTGTCATTTTGCGAACACAACGCAGAAAGCCAGATAACTGGATAATGGGACATTTAGAGTCATAGCTTTTGACTGCTTATAAGCACAAGAAGCAAAGCAAGCATTTATAAAATGGCTGCGTACATGAAAGAGTTCAACAGCTTGATCATATATACGTTTATGATACCATCTGTGCTGCTGACGTTCGTAGATTCATAGCCACAGCGGACCAGGTGTACCTGGCGATAGCAGCTGCAGATCCCAGAATTTCGTACTTCGCGTACAAGGGAATAAGCAAACGGCGGTCGTGCCAAGGCCTTTTCATCACTGCTCGTTTCTTGCTTCCATTTGCCAATAAGCCCTGGCCAAAAGCTTTTTATAGTGCTTGTATTGTCATTCCTTCCTTTGTACTCGCCACGCACGCACGCACGCACGCACGCACGCACACACACACACACACACACACACACACACACACACACACACACACACACACACACACACACACACACACACACACACACACACACACACACACACACACACACACACACACACACACACACACACACACACACACACACACACACACACACACACACACACACACACACACACACACACACACACACACACACACACACACACACACACACACACACACACACACACACACACACACACACACACACAGGTATTCAGGACATGTTGGGCGCAGTAACTAATTCATTTCATTGCAGACATCTAAATCGTGCCGTGAGATAATGGACGAAGGTAGAAATTGAAGATGGAACGGATAAAGAATTGCCGTAATGATAGACTCTAGAATACCTTTCATCTCAAGGGGGTGTTTATAAAGTGCTCAGACAACTCACGGCACACAGGCACATTTCGCCTTCGTCAAAACGCTTATGCCGCAGCCGTAATGAAGCCAACAAACTCTAGCCCTGCAGCCGAGCCACCTGTAGTCTTTGAATTACTGCAATTTTCAGCGTCACCTTTAGAGAACAAGTGAACATGTGCCGAAGAAGACAGAACATATTGAGGTTGCTCGACCGAGGCACGGACCCTGCATCATGACTGATAGCTCTTCAATACACGAAAGAAGGTGCCGTCATCTATTAAAGGATCTGCAACACAGCACCTCTTACCTTTAGTAAATTTCATTATTACATATATTGTTGACCAGAGCGATCATTAATTTTCTATTCGTTTGGTTCGTATCCCTTTCTGATGCATTCTCTGTTCCTTTCGAAAAACCGTTGCTAGCCTCACCGCATCTACTCTAGCCCGTGATGGCACGTGCTTGTAGCGTCTTTGTCCCTTCTTTTTTGTAAGTGATAGTTAGCAATCGAAAGATATATAGCTTAGTTTAAAATCTAAATATAGGATCTAAAATGATGGAATTAAGGTCACGCTTGTAAGAGTGAAAGCCTGGTGGAAATTCACACGACGAGTGAGCACAACTGGCGCTGGTTGCTACGTCTATGGAGCCGGCATCAGATGCCACGATAGGTAGCATTATGTTTTAAGCCACTGCGGGATGGCAACAGAAAAGCAGTCACTCGCAGTTACTGACAAGTCGCAGCTGGTGTTCGATTGAAGCCAAGCAATAACCCGATGACGCTGATATAGTGAATGATTTCCTAGCATGTTTTGTACTGCCATAGTAAAAACTCGGAAAATTGTCAAGACCCTAAGTTGACAACCGATGAGCGGAATTTCATGCAATTTAGGGAGTGCAGTGCCACCTTATCAAAGCCCATTACTAAGGACAATGTTGCAAAGCATATACAAGACGTGGCTCGCCGAGCAGCTGCAAAAGAGACCACATCTAACGATGATCGAAGATTCAGAATTTTAGCACAGGTGGATTTTCAACCTCTTGGCCTCTCTTTTGCTTAAGTGTCTATAACTATAATTTTGCCAGCGCTATCATTATTTTGCTTGCATCGATTATCTGTCAGCAATGGGATCGGATCAAGAACCCCGAACGTAAAAAGATGCATGTATTTTCGTTACATTGGAGACGCTGAAACGAGCTCATTACTCCGACACCTGTGAAACTAATGTCAACCACCCTTTACTTATCAATGAGCTAACCTGGTAATCTTAGCTGTACTAATTTATTTTACGTCGGCTGTCTCTATGGGTGTGATAAGATGTGAATTTTTATACATTTACCAAGCTAGCTCCTCTTTCACTGCATCTGCACTTGCTCCAGGTGAGGCACACCTCACCTGAAGGAAGTGTCACTAAACTGAGACGTAAGCCAAACTGCAAAGAAATGCTTGCGCTGACATGTTGAGAACCACCTAGAAACAGCAGTAGAAACGTGGTACTCACGACGTTGTTGCTACCGCAACGGTGATGCTTGCTTGAGGATTCTTTAGCGACAACCTTCTTTGCTTGTTTCCGTGTGTATGCATGAGATAAAAAGGCAAACAGGGCGCATATCTGTACAGCTGCTAAGGAGTAGCTACGAATAACGCAGGTTAAACTGAAAACGTTTTCCTGCGTGCGAATCTCTCCAGTGCACAAATGTGAATGTCAGAGCCAGTCAAAAAGCCTTTTGTTTTCACGTCGGCACCACATACATTTTTAATGCATGGCGAATTTACGTTGCTTGCCTAAGTATTTTCACAACGCTCAACTTGGTCATCAAAAGTATTTATTACAGTGCATATGAAGCAGTCTGCGCAAAATTCCTTTTGGATCTCCGACATAATTCAACATGTATTGAATAAAGAGATGAACAAACACTGTTGCTATTAAAATGATTTGAACGGTGAACGCAGATTCTTTAGCATACTCTGAGCTCTCATTCAATTTCAGCAATGCTAGATTTCAGAAACATAACCAAAGCACTTACGAAGGTTATAGAGGACTTTAAAACGGGAAACCTTCTCTGATATCATATATATAGGTCAAATATTATGTTAACACACAACCTTTTATTAATGGTACCGAACAAGGCATAAATTTTCATCACAGTTTGATTCGCCGTGGAAAGGCAATATTTAAAGCAATATTGGTTTTCATTTGCGAGAACATTACTTTCACTATGGTGTACAGTGCATTGTCACCGTGCCATACCCTCAGCTGCCTACACTATCGTCTAGTCTCCCACTACATGTGTGAGAAGCGGAGCAACTTACAGCGGGTAGAGGCACGCCTTTTCATACTAAAACTGTTTTCCAATTAGTCTGCTGACCCTCAAGTCACGCTCACAATCAAAACCCAATCATCAAATTTACCACTGTGTACAATTTTGCTAATGATTCCTTCTCTCTTTACGACTGAGCCCCTATTCTCTTTCTGGCGGCAGAAAATGGACTTCCATGCCTGAATTTCAAGGTATTTAGCAAACTAAAAGAGCCATGAAAGCCTTTACGAAATAGAAAAACACATACTTCGGCAGCTGATGCCATGCTCCATGTTTCATTTATCAACTCCTTTGTTGCACCCAATTTCTTAGTGCACATGTACGTATACTGCAGAACTTCACTGCTGTAAATTGTCCTCATACGCCACAGATAAGTTCGGAGAGGAGGTATACCAATTTATACCTTCTTTCTATGTTTTGTAGTGTATTATTGTAACAGCTTGACCAGCGCGCAGAGGTGCGAGACGATATTCCTTTCTGTTGGCAGCGGAGGCATCATGTACTGTATTCTAAGCCTAACAAACAAGTAATTTTAAGGTTTGACGTAACATCTGGCCCTATCTCTGACATGCTGTGCACACGTGCGGGGCTTTCGGGCATAGAGTGCCACCCTTTGCTCTAACAATCTAACGTGACCCAGCAGAAACCGATTGCCCTGCCAGGGAGAAGTCAGTTCCCGAGCTGACGTCAGACGGGGATAATCTGCGTGACTGCATAGCCTCCAACTTTCATAGTAAGTCCTTGATAATATGTGTGACCACGTGATTTCTCGACCATTCCCTTCAGGTAAAGTTCATTTCTCTTTCTTTCAAATTAAATGTCCAGCTTCCAATCAGTCTAAATTTTTACTGCTTGCAAATTGTTGCACCCGAACGAAGTTCCTGTCTCCAAGGCAACGAATTTGAGAATTTCTGTTACTACGGGCCCCTTCCTTCACTTTCGTTCAGGTTCTCAAGATTGATTCCTCTAACGGAACGAAATTGAGTGTCGGTTAGAGACTCAGCAGGGCATTGGGCACCTTCTTTCATTTCACTCGCCCGATTTCGTGCCTTGCGTCGTATGTCCGTTCAACGCTTTCTTCGTTCTTGCTCTAAATCTTACGCTTATATTTGAAACCTTAGCAAATACTTTCGTTTTTTTTTGTGTGTTTTTGCGAACAAGGAACGACATCTTCAATACCGATGCGCTAAAGTTTTCCAGCCAAACTAAGGCTGAAAACATACAAACCTTTTGCGGCCAGTTTGTTCTCTTCTCCTGAGTCGCCTTAGACTCACTGTACGTCAGAACATGCCGAAAATTGCGGCAGGTTGGACTTCCTTTTTTTCGACTTGGGGCCTAATTTGCAGCTTGGGCAACCAAGGCGGCACTAAGGGCTACGGCAATCTCTTTCAGGTTACTAAAAAGAAGCACCTGCTTCACATAATGGTGCCTTTGAACCTGTGAACGATGATGTACCTTGATGCCCGGTTTGAAGTGCTTTGTTCGTGTGCTAAAACAACGGCTTTCAACTGAAAGTTCATAGAGCTTTTGTGCACACTCTGATGTTGCCTGGCCGTTGAACATGCCGCATGTGTCGCTTTTGTATCTCTGCTTGCTATGAAGGAAGGCGAGAGGGCGAAACGTGTCAGTGGTATTAAGGAGAACAGTTTTGATGCACCTCGTTTCGTAAACTGAAAAAAAAAATGGGACATTTTGTGTTTGGACTGATTTTTTGGGACATTACTCTTCATATCACCATCTTTCTGCTTTTGGAGATGTCCAGGCTCTAACGAAGTTCCGCTCATTGCAGTTTCTAAGACGACCAAGGAAGTGGAGCTGCAATGGGGGAACGCAGAGGCTGTCACCATGTACAGTGGCCTGAAGATGGCACAGTTCGAGCTGCAACAGATAAGCCTTACAAAGTGTAGCGGTGCATTTCAGATCGGTGAGTCCTTCTTGCTTTCAGCGTTTATGCAAATACAGAGCAACCACGCATAAATCCAAATATTTCACACATTGTGTTATTACAGCATGCAAGCAAGTGGAATACGTTGCGCTTACAAATGTGTGACCACTTCTACGAGGTTTTTGTTTGCAAGCAGGCTTCCACAGAAATAAATGCGCCCAAACTCGGTGTAAAGGAAAAACGCTTCAGATAACTCCTCCCCCCCCCCTCCCCCCCTCTTAACCCTGTAATAAAAAATTTGCTTGGCCTCAAAAAAGAAACTGGAAGTGCCTTAAGTTTACCTTAAGAGGGTTACCCCAGTGCGTTCCTCGACACGTGGCCTGAAGGACAGAAGTTAAATTCCAGCACTCGACCAACATGTTTCCATTTTCACTGGCATGAGTTTAGCATCACCCGCCTTTCAACCAAAATAAGACATTTTCGACGTTAAGCGCACATCCAATTTTCGGTCCCTCACGACTTTTAATGTCATTACGGCAAAACGACGTCACTGCTAATTCTATGAAGTGTACATCTTCTATTGCAAAAGAAAGCTACCTTTTCTACTTGCTATTTCCAGAAAGCCTTCCAATTATTTTTAAGAAAGAGCTTTTTGACATGTGGCATCAGGTCTGGCGGGAATCAGAAAACAGTGGATTACGTTAACACTTGGCTGATTACTCCATTTCTGAACATTCTTTGTTTAACTACTACAGTTAAGTGTCTAGTTGGACTTGAGAATTTTTAGGCGGCACTATTAATAGCCATATCAGTATCACAGTTTCGAAAATGCGACTACGCTTGTTGTTGTGGCCCCAAAAATCTTGGTAACCTTTGGCCAAAGAGGTGCGTTTTCAAAAATTGTTGCTCTAATAACTGCCCTCCGTACCACCAATACATGACGCGAATTCTCATCACCCTCTATGCCCCGCTACGCTCCACCTGTGCTGCGATGCTTATCAACTTTCTTGATTCTACCAATGCATTCTGCACCAACCCACGCAGAAAGACTGCAGAAAAAAGTCTCTGCAGACACTGTATTGGGAGAATGCGAGAGCATTAGCGCTACCGAGATATTTTCATGCTTTTTTGTTGTACTTTTTATATATATAATTTTATTACATTTACAACAATCATTAAATATTATTATCGTTCAATATTACTGATTACTAATTATTATTATTTTTACATCATAAATTGGTTTACACGAAAAAAGGCGAAATGCATGTCACACTTTTTCGGCACATGAGTTATGCCATAAGAGAAAGTATTCGAGCTAACACGAGTATGGTGGATACCTACTCTTAGTCTGTAAATTGGTTTATAGAGAGCTTGAAAAACATTCAAAATGCAGTGCATTGTGGGTATTCTTGGGTAGTCCACTATTTTCCTGTACAGTGCAGCAGTCGGCCTTAGAGAGGGCCACGAAAACAGTGCGGAAGCTATGGTTCACCGTGCGGTTGTGGGCTATAATAGCCGAAAGCAGACTAAAGCGCAAAAGCTGAAGTCCGGACGAGATGATTGAGGGTTTTTTTAAAGAACCGTAGGCATGTTTTCACGAATGCGACAAAACCAAGTAGCTTTCAGAACGTCTCCGCGTGAGAGTGGCTTGCACGAATCAACAGACGTGGCATTCACAGCCCTCCGGAGAAATACCACGTGTGTGCATATCATTTCGTGTTAGGTACGTAAATGATTATTGATGTACGGCAGCCCGCACGTCGCACTGGTCAATTTGTTTACATTTTCGCAGCCTTGCCCCATGCGGTAAGAATCCATACTTCCACTGAATATTGTTCAAGCTTAGCGAGTGGTTTACCTGGGCTGAGGTCACAAGTATCTCACCGAAATTGCATCTAACCCGAATGGCATTTCAAATGCTTACCTATGTTTTGAGAGTGGCTGTGCCGGCTGTGACAGCTACGGCTCGCGAGCCCCACCACTTTGTACGTAGCTATGACCCTCAATAGCTTTCCTGACGTTCGGCTGCTGCCGATTTATGAAAATTATCCTTAAAACAAGAAATTCATGGATATCGGCGACGTCGATACACGTCCACACGTTCAAATCCATGTCTCAGTCGTCCGCGCCAAGAGTGAAAGGGTCCGCGCAGCACTGTTTTATCTTCTCTTCATACCACACGCAATATTTCGGGCACTATGTAACGGCCTATTACCCCTAGGATTCTGCATACATTTCACGCCCACGTATTACAGCTACAAAGTGACCACTCGATAGTTCGATCGACAGTCTAAGCTGGGCATTCAGTGTCCACGCAGTATACGTTGCTACATGCAGCTGCATCGTCTACCGCGTCGTAGTCTGCTCCATAATATGGAAATAAGGCGGCCTACCCGGCCTACGTATTCACATTGCTGGGTTAGGAAAACTTAGCGAAAGGGTTAATGAAGAATAGCTCAGCAATCTACGATTCACTGGTGACATTGCTTTGCTGAGTGGCTCAGGTGAGGAATTGCCGAAGATACTTAATGACATAGGCAGGAAAAGCAGAAAAGTTGGTCTTAAGTTTGATAAATGTGCAGAAAATTAAAACAATTAAAGTTCAACACCTTTTGGAAGCAACAGCCATCTGCAATAGGCAGCGACTCCTAGAAGTAGTACGATAATATGTATGCTGGTAATATCCGCAGGTCCGGATGACGAAAGGAAAATAAGTATAAGAGTCAGATTGGACTGGAGCGCACTTGGAAAATTTATGTCAAATCCTGAAATGTAGGTTACCTGTACCCTTAAAGCGGAAAGAATGCAACCACTGTTTTTTACCGGTACTCATCTGTATGACAATAACGTTAAGGCTGACGGAAAGAGTTGAATTTAACTTCAGCATCGCGCCTAAGGTGATGGAAAGGAAAAGGGTATCTGCAACTGCAACCAATGTTTAGATGTTTTGGTATCACAGACCATTAATGTTCATATATGCACTGCAAAAAAATCGCTGATGCAAATGCGCTGTAGTTCAAAGTTCACATAAAATGTCTAGGCATGACTTATGTGCTTCTACCTCCGGCTCATGCAAATTTTGCAACGAACAAGGAGCTACGAATGGAAGTTAAACAGATGCGCTTGGTAGTTTCTAACATACAAGGAATGTCCAAAAATTAGCATGACCATCAAATGTTTCGCCGGATTCTGTTTATTAAAAATTTGCGAATTGCATATACATTATAGCCGCATATTTATTAAACGATCCTAAGTTTAAGTGCGCCCACGGTCAATGTGTCTCTTGATCGCCAACGGGTAAGAAGCTCCGAGATTTCAAGGCACAACTTTTTAAACCGATTTTCCAGACGTTGCTTTCGGCGCCAAATGTGCAGAGGAGTCATTCGAAAAAACGGATTGGTAGAGAAGGAGGGTCATGACATATTATGAGGTTGCACTTGGTAACGGCGCTTAAAAGGAAAAAAAATGAGCCGCCATAAGCTGGAATCTAATCTCTGACACTTCTGTCGCAAGTCCAATAGACTACTCCTACGCCGGTCAGCGCATGTTCTTTCAACAGAGCTGAAATGTTCACCAAGGACACTCAGGACCGCATGCATATAAATGCATGCGAAAGCCCGCTCGCGCGATACGCTGCCACGACGCCCGCTTTCTAGGCTTGCTTTTGAGCTGCACCCCATCACACAACAGGCAGCGCTATGCCTTCTGTACTCTGATTATGTGACAGCGCTCTCACCCCACCACCGCCTCTGAGTACGTTCATTGTCCTATGTCATGTGGAATGGTGAAGTGATTAAGGCATACAGAAAGAGGCACATATACGTATTAGTCACACTGGCATACTTGCCACATAGCCACTAACTTGGCTAACAAATGCCTGCTAAATGAGAAGCGTGATCGTATCACACCATATAACTTAGCACCAAGAATGGATGCGTCACAATTTCGACAAGAATGTGTGAAAAACGAGCGCCACATGGAGTCTCTCAGTCACGCCGTTTCAGGAGACCGAGCGACAGAGGCGGCAGATGGAAGGGGCACTGCGTCACGAGGATATTGTGCATGCTGTCATTGCACTCGCCGCTTTGGTGAATAGACAACTTTTGCAGCGATGCTTTTATATGTAACATAGAGTTGAAAACCGCGCTAGATAGATTTTTGGGCAATAGCGCTAATAAAGTTTCTGGCTGAAAAAGCTGTATTTTATGGCAATGAGAATATTTGTCTGCGGAAGAGCGCGGCAAAATCGCCTGAGCGGGCCTATATATCCCATACGTTTTCATGTCATTCTGGAGGTGAGTTTGTGCCACTAAAGATTTTGAGCCAAAAGGCACATTATTTCAAAATCTGTCGGAGGTTGTTTAGTCTTGATGACATTCAACGGCCGTTGTTTAGCCACCAAAGCGGCGAACAGGACAACGGCATTCATGTGTTCAGAGAATGTTTTATTACGCATTTGACACTGATATGTGCGATGACAAATAACCAAAGCTGAAAACTTACACGGTTAAGAACAGGGGACATTGCACATAACACGCCTCATGGCGCGGAAATACACCAAATAGCACTATTTACATTTCGGAAAAAAAGTTGGCAGTTCGTGATGATGATGCATGCAATATTGAAGGACAATGTATATGATGATAGGCAAATTGTAGAATAATTTCACAAATCAAAATAGGTACAAGCATATACACCACTCTCATGCACAATGTGTATTACACTCTTGTTTCGATGTATACAGTTATGAATTGACATTAATATTTATACTTATATGACAATATGCTCCTCCTCTACCGCTTCTGACGCGCCATGTCCTCCCATGATATAACTAACAAACCTCCGTGTTGCGTCGAATTTCCCCTCTTTCCTGTAAAAATTGAGCCATTTTTATTTCCGCCTTGCAGTTGGAGTCTTACTATTTCGCTCTCAATGTGCGTCTCTCAATTTCACGGAACAAAACAAAAAAATGCCTGATAATCTTAACTATGTCACGAAATTAAGAAATTAAGAAAACCAACCTGCGCATGACATAGGGAACTTTATTACCGCTTGCCACTAATATTTTGTTCTCAGAGAGGTAACCACTGGGGCAAAGCAAGTGGCATAAAAATAATCCAAATGCCCCTTTAGCATAAGGAAACTTTTAGGCTGTGTGAAAATAAATAACTATTCTACCTATTTGCTTTTTTATTTGCTGGTTAATCGACTGCCATATAACTTAATATATGGCAGTTAATATATCGCCTTCGTGCAAATGGCGATTGGTCATAAAGAACAAAGATGACCAATTTTAAATTAACTCCGCCTATTGTTTGTGACTCTTGTTAGTGTAGTCTGATCTCTAACCGTAAAAATAATTTGAAATACAGATGTCTTGAATGTTTTTGGTTGCTGCATTATATTTCCTTTTATTCACTTCTGGCGCAATGTAATCTCTGGTCGGTGCAAGCTTCAGCGCAACAAAGTGCCAACTGAAAAGTGTCAATAAGAGACAGTGCCTTGAAAGCCACATCAAAGCATTGAATGTTCAGGAGCGTATATCTAGTGAATCTTTATAAAGGGAACGCTTTACATCTCTTATTACGAGGGAATCTGGTGCGTTCTTCGTGCTCACCAATCTGTATTGAAAATTATCTTCATAGCAAAATTATGGAGCCGCGTTTTTCTTAGATCCTCCGAGTGAAATCATGCAATCTGTCGTTTTATATACGCTACATGTAAATGTAAATAAATTTTACCAAGGACGCAAGTACACTTGCATGCCTAGAAACCAAGGTTTTTGACGAATACACTCCCCACACGACGCATGAATGGCAGCCTTTGTTGAAGGTGCGAACACACAGCGGTCGAAAGTGAAACTAGCAGAAAGAAAATTAACACCTGTCGTGAATGTCACTCGAAACAATTAAACGACCATGCTGTGGTGTTGTTACATAACACGCTGCAGTCCTGTGTATTTGTTGAATACTCACAATCCGAACATACTAAGAAAGAACACCAGATATCCAACAGTCTTCAGAGCTAGCGTATCGGAGAGTATGAAGAGTGTGAAAAAAAGCTACTGTCATAGAAAAAAGGGGCACAGAGACACATATCCATATAACATAAAAGCAAAGAAAATACGCGATAAACCTGTTAAAAAAAAATATAAAATACAGGCACGAAGCCTGCTATAAAACCACCCTGAAATCCAGTGGCAATTTGTTTGCGTGACACTTGAAATAACCTATGCAAAAGCATTGAGGAGATCTCAAATAAATAATGCGTCTTGAAAGCTTTAACTCGCAAGTGCTTTAAAGGCAGTCTAGTCAGCTTTTAGAACAGCAAGCAAGACAGTTCACTAAAAGAAGGACTTGTTGACCAAATCGCAAGTTTTTCTCTGAACCTGCAGTAGCAAGCTTGTTCTGGGCCGCTTTTCCTTGGCACAATTATTTCTGTTTTTATTGGTAAAAGCTAGTTCTCGAAACGTCTGAAACGTTTTATCAATGGTTAAGTCTAAATCATTGTGAGCAGCAGAGATAAGCGACAGCTTATCCGACGTCGCAAGTAGGAAGCTTGTGGGGCATGGCTGGAGGAGCACAGCGTTTACGGTTCCCATCTGTGGGGTTCCTCCGTTAACAACCAATTATCTCAGCTGGTAAGCGCGCAAAGCTTCTTCGATACTTTCGGTGTGTAGTGAACCATATAACAAGCTCAGGCAACGTGCCGAAAGAGGAGCTAGAGCAAGCATGAGAGAGCGAGCGAGAGAGATAGGGCGAAAGAGAGAGAGAGAGAATAAAGTAATTTAATGAAACGAAAGGCGCAGATCAAGGTCGGCGGCGGTAAAGAATCTTTGCCCCGCCACTGAGCCCTCGAGAAGGGGAATTAAAGGCAATCTAGAGTGCGAATATGTTATTCTGATATCGTCATATAGTACAGTCAAATTAATTGTGGTTGTCCAAATTAAGAATACCACACACTTACTTAGTGACACTCGTGCGCACGCCAATGTACACCAATCTGGAGCATTAGGCTTGGGCGGACACGCGCCGCTGTGCCGTCGACTTCCACATGAATCTGGTCAGGTTGTTGTCGTTGTCCAAATAACTTATAAAGCAGTCGCCCACAGTCTCAGAGCGTTTTGTCTGTATACTTCCTCTTTATTAGCAGGCTTCTGGCGCTGCTGGCTCTAACGGTGTATGCAGATTGCTACAGTAGATTTATATTCCACCGAGTTTACAGCGATTTTTTTATATTTGGTAGAGAAGTGAAATATCCCGTCAATTAATAACGACCATTGCACACCTTGTAGTACTACGCAGCTCGCTCACTCTTCAGCGACTTTTTGAAAATATTTTTTTTTCTTCGCGCAGAAAGACTAAATGGAAAGTGATGATTTCAGTATTCGGGACGCAGCACCACTGGCGCCCAACTGGAATACGTTGCATGATGCCTTTATTGGTCAAGGTTTCCTGTTTCAGGATCGGAGAATTGGACCTTACTCGGCCTACTTCTGGGTGAAAAAAAGATTAGCTGTGGTTTAACTACAATTAAGCCTAATGGTGTAGCGAAAGCTACAGCCCCCAAGTTACGCTAGGCTTAGATAATGGAGAAGGACAGAGGTTAGGCAACAGCTTAAAGTTTATTTATCCCAATGAACACGCTCCGGTGATCAGTAAAATAGTGAGCCTTGGTTTCCATTCGTTCAATTACATGGTTTGGATTTGCAGCGAATCGCTGCAGTACCAAATCCAGGCTACTTACCCACTAAGTTGTAGTTGAAGGTTGCCGCTTCCTCAACTACAGTTGAAACCGTTCTTATTTTCATTTCGCCGTGCAGATGTGGCTTCGGCCTGGGCAGAAGTACTCGAGGCCTCGTCTGCTGTTACTCCTCTTCTTCTTTGTCTTCTTCTTATATTCGTTTTTTTCTTGTTCTGTTTCATCGTGTTCTTTTTCTTCATCGTCTTTTTAGCCCAAATTGCATACAAAGAAGAATAAACAAAGCCATGCCTCACTCCACAACTGCACCCATCATATGCAGTGTAGCTTTGAAACGTTATATACTCCATATAAAACCCAATTTTAGCACTGTTACGGTGAAATACAAATAGGGCTTGTTCCGTTGCACTTATCATAACATCCTAAAAGACTGTTCTGATGGTTATTTGCGCACTAAAGTACCTTGAAAATTTACACAATAGCATTATATATATAGTTTTTACCTTGCTTACCTGAATCAAGTTTTTATCCTACGATTTGCTAACCTTTAGTGCGAAATACGTTGCAAGCTTCTAGTTTCGAAATTTACAAATAGAAGATATTGATATTATTTGTTTTTTTAATTCACCTGACGGGAACCAGAACTGAGTGCTGAGTTCCTCCATTTGAACAGTTTGTAACCCAGCCGGATGAGTTTCGATATAACGATGCAAATCGTAAGCGTCCTCAAAAAATCTAGGTATATTTATCAGGTAATATTAGGAGCCATAGCTTTCTCTGCTCTATAAGCTTTAACGATTGCTCTTACGTTTTTTTGGTTGGAATGGTTGCGCTGCAGAAATTAGCTCTTTAATCAGAAGTCATTCCGGGCGAAGTGTAATGGCTCAGAGGAAGCAAGTAAAACAGAGCCTAAAAATGCTAGCTTCTATTCTGAGGCAGCGCGTTTTTGCGATAGCCGCTCTCCGTCGTAAGATTGGTTAGAATAAGCATTTCTCGATTTTTTAATCAAAAGCTCGTTTGAAGAAGAAACCTATTATTATTGAGCGAACGTTAACTGGCGTATAACCATCTTCAGGGGTAATGATGGCTAGCATTTGCCTAAAACGCTGAATAACCTCACTGAGCACAGAAATAATCACAAATATATGTATTAAATCACTAACACCATTTTTATAACTGTGCTAGTTCACAAAACAAGGCTGTCATAAGAAACTCGTTTTCTCGGATCTTCTCTTGGTGATTACCATTTACAGAGTCAGACTTTAAAGTACAGCTATAGCTTTTACATGAAAAATTTATCTGGTGCGACGCCCCTGTTCCGCGTCGTGTGTCGTTCGGCAATGACATAGAGCGTAGTTTAAGTCGGTATAATTGTGATTTTTTCACTTTCTACCTTAGAATCGAAGTTACTCCACGCCCTTCAGCCGCACCAGGAAAAAACATTACAGCTAGTCGCCACTATCTTGCACATGTATTTGCATCACAATAATTTGAGACTCTTTTGGACGATATTCTTTTATACGAACATGCTCCGACAGTCGCAAAAAAAAAAAAAAAGAACTAGGATTAAGACTTCCTTTCATCTTGCAGTACTGATATGCACAGCAACTTAGGCAAATATCAGCTATTCAGTTCAGTTCAGTCGTTCCGTCGTGTCCGTCTCTTCGTGACCCTATGGACCATATTACCCCACGCTTTCCGGTCTCTCACTATCTTCCTAAAATCACATACCTTCATCTGCAGCGCCTCGAGGATGCCATCTACCCACCGCGTTCTCTGCGTACCCCTTTTTCGGTGACCCTCAACCTTTCCTAACATCAAATCTTTCTCCAGCGACTCCTCTCTTCTCATCAGATGAACAAAGTAGCTGAGCTTTAACTTTAGAATTTGACCCTCTAATGAGCAGTCAGGGTATATGGTCGACAATATCGACTGATTTGATCTTCTGGCAGTCCACGGAACTCTCAAGGCTAGCCATGGCCCTCTTTCCCAGAAGCAAGCGTCTCCTAATTTCATGGCTGCAGTCTCCTACCGGGGTAATCTTGGAGCCCACGAAGAGAAAATATGTCACAGCTTCCACTTCTTGTCCCTTGATGCTCCAGGACATGATAGGGCAAGACGCCATGATCTTTTTTTTTAATGTTCAGTTTAAGCCCAACCTTCTCACTCTCTTCTTGTACGCGCATAAGAAGTCTCTTGAGTTCCAGTTCACTTTCTGCCATTAAAGTGGTATCATCCGCATATCTAAGGTTGTTGATACGTTTTCCAGCAATTTTCCCTCCAGCTGAACACTCGTCCAGACCGGCCTTCCTCATGATGCACTCAGCATATTCTAAATATCTATATTTTATATATTTAATACAACGATGTCGGCCAATATCTTTACACTTTGCTTCCGCCAGGTCACATCAATTACACGCAAAAACACTCTTCAATAACTGTGCATAGTTTCCTGTTTAAAAACAGTTAGGAAGCAAAATTTTATTTCCACGTAAACGAACTTCTGCAAAGAGTTCTCAGTTCGTGTGCCCTGCACGAAATTCCTATCTGTTATTCAGTGTATTACGCTCTTCACGGGATATCTCCTGAATGCATTTGACGCTATGTAAAGAGAATGTCAAGCTAGCTGGAGTGCTCACCAATCTGTTTAGCACACTGACCTGTGTAGCATCACTGCGGTCTCAGTGTGGAAGGCAAGTATTCAGAGCATTTGTCTGAGATGCGGCGCCCTTAGCTTAGAGTCGAAAACATCATCTCGAAACGAAACCACCCAAGTTCCTTTTGTTCAAGACCTGACACAAAATTATGATAAAGTTCTCAACGTGTGTGTCTTATTTTCACTGAACAAAAAAAAAATTTCTATGGGCTTAACTATGTCACAAAATAAAGAGTTAAGGATATCAACCTGCCCATGACAAAGGGAACTTCATTCACGCTTGCCGCTAATATTTTGTTCTCAGAGAGGTAATTACTGTGCAAAGCAAGCGGCGTAAAAATCATCTAAATGCCACTTTTGCGTTAGAAAAACATTTAGACGGTGTGAAAATAATTATTTAATCGATATATTTGCTATTTTGCTCCTAAATCAACTGCTACATAACATAACTTCTCATAAATCCCCTCCCTGGAAATGGCGAGCGGCCATAAAGAACGAAAATAACCAATTTGAAATTAACTTCACCTATTGTTTGTAATTCTTGTCAGTGTAGTCTGATCTCTTAAGCGTAAATATATACTGATATACACAGGTCTTGAACGTTCTTGGTTTCTTCATAATATTTCCCTTTATTCACATCTGGCGCAAACAACGTTGTAATCTCTGGTCGATTCAAGCGTCAGCGCAACAAAGTGCCAACTAGAAAGTGTCAATGAGAGACTGTCTTGAAAACCACATCAAAGCATCGAGCATTCAGGAGCGTATATAGAGACTCAGTTTAAAGCGAAAGCATTACATGTTATTTTACGAGGGAATCCAGTGCGTTGTTCATGCTCGCGAAAGTCTTGAAAATTACATTCATATCAAAATTGTGGAGCAGCGTTTGCCATAAAGCTTCCGAGTAGAGTCATGCAATCGCTCAATTCATACAAGCTACATGCACAAAAATTCTAACAAGGACACATGTACACAGTTTTGTAAACGTTTAGGGCCCAGGGGGTCAGCTTATGAGCTTTGTAGTGGTGCTGATTTCACAGCACATGAGCGTGTGGGACAAAAAAAAATATTCTACCATCAAGAGGTTCGTAACAGAGGAAATGCATTACAAGCCGCACGAAGTGACTCAGAGGCAGACCCCGTGGGCACTAAACCTTTGGCAAACACTGTCTAAAGACTTTTGACAAAAGACTGACAAATACTTTTGCCTTCAAACCAAGGTTCTTGACGAATTCACTCCACTTACGCCGCATGAAGCACAGCAGACTGCGTAGAAGGTGCGAACACACACCGGTCGAATGCGAATAGCAGAAAGAACATTCACACCTGTCGTGAACGCCACTCGAAAGATTTAAACGGAATTACTCTTATTGTTTTCACATTAATACGCTGCAGGACTGTGCCTGAGTCTCTCAGTACGCTGCAGTACTGAATACGAACTATACGAAGATACTCAAAAAGAACACCATATACCCAACAGTCATCAGAGGTAGCGCATTCTCAGCCTGTGAAAGCTAATGACATAAAAAAAGGAAGCCGAAAAATATAAATACAACATGCGCAACAAGAAATTGCACAATAAATATGTTAAAAAAACTAGACAACAGGCATGAAGCCTGTTACAACCCCACCCTGAAATCCTGCGGCAATTTGTTTGCGAAACGTTTGAAATAACGTATGAAAATACGTTGAGGTGACCTAAAATAAATATTGCGTCTTGAAAGCCTTAACTTGCAGAGTTAAAATGCAGTCTAGACACCTTCCAGACAGTTTTCAGGATAGTTGAGTAAAAAGAGTTGCAGTCACTGACCAAGTCAACATGAAAAAGAGGACGTTTCGGTACCCCTACGGGTTCCTTTATCACAAGGATCCTAGGTTGTGATCATGGAACCCGTAGGGGTTCCGAAACGTCTTCTTTTTTTTATGTTGACTTGGTCAATGACTGCAACTCTTCTTACTCAACTACCATGCCTGACCAGACGAACCTTCGTCGAACCCTTGACTACTAGTAATCAGGATACTTCACTAATTGTACGGTTGGCTCACCAAACCCCACGTTCCTCTCTCACACTGTCATCGCAAGCCTGTTCTAAGCCGCCTTTCCTTGGCACAATTATTTCTGTTTATATTGGTAAAGGCTAGTTCTAGAAACGCTTGAAATGTTTTCTCAATGGTTAAGTCTAACGCATTGTGAGCGGCAGAGATAAGTTGCAGCTTATCCGGAGTCTGAAGAAGGAAGCTCAGAGCGCATTGCTGGAGGAGAACAGCATTGACGGTTCTTATCTGTGTGGTTACTCCGTTAAAAGCCAGTTTTCTCAGCTGGAAAGCACGCTGGGCTTCTTCGCTGCTTTAGGTGTGTAGTGAACCATATAACAAGCCCTGGCAACGTGCCGAAAGAGGAGCTAGAGCAATGATGATAGAGCGCGGGAGCCAGATAGAGAGAGAGAGAGAGAGTGAAGTAAATTTATTAAAGAAGAGATGGAGATCGAGTTTGGCGGAGGTAAGGAATTTTCATGCCCGCTACTCAGCCCTCGCGAAGGGGAATTAAAGGCGACCTAGAGCGCCAATGTTATGCTAATGACATCATATAATACAGTAACATTCATTGTGGTTGTCCAATTTAATAAGAATGCCACGCGCTCACTTGTTGACACTCGTACGCACGCCAATGTGCACCAATCTGGAGCAATAATCTTGGGCGAACACTGCCGCTGTGCCGTCGGCTGCCACATGAAACTGGTCGACTACAGTCTTCAGCGCGTTTTGGCTTTACTTTCTCTTCATTTGCGCAGAGCCGGCGCTGCCGGCGTTGGCGGTGCATGCGGATTACTACGGTAACTTTATAATCCACCGCGTTTGCTGCTGGTTCTTTCATATTTGGTAGCGAAGTGAAATATCCCGTGAATAATAACGACCATTCCACACCTTGCAGATCTACGCATCTCGCCCACTCTTCAACGACTTTCTGAAAAAAAGTTTTCTTTCTTAGCGCTGAAATGCGAAATGAAATGTTATGAAGATTTCAGTCCAGACGTATCTAAAAAATATATGAATCACAATTCCACCGCTCCCTATCATTTTTTTTTGTCGCGAGCCAGACTCCTTTTTTTTGAGTCAGATGGCCTCGGTTTCATACCCCGCAGGAAATTCTAGTGCGAAATCTGCTACAACCTTTGGACATAGTCCTTTCTAACATTCTTCCAACGAAAGTAAGTGCATCGTCGGTTCAAATTGCCTATGATGACATTTTCGCAAATAATGCAAAACACTTATCACCTCACACTTTAAATGAATTATTAGACGATCATTTACAAAGTCTTCCCGTTAGCATATTGATAGCAACTGATGATTCTCAATTTCATGAAAAAGCCGGCATTGGAATATATTCTCCGCTTTTAGACTGGGCTTTTTCAGTCCGTCTTCCGGATTTTACCCCAATTTTGTAGGCGGAGTTGCTGGCGGTGGTGCTTGCTCTGCGCAAACTAGACCCAACATACTCAACAGTGGCTGTAATTACGGACTCTTATTCCTTGTGCTTGTCGCTTTCTTCGAATATGGATTCGCCAATAACAAACACTTTTCTTTCATTGCTCCCCTCACATTTTAGCCTCATACATATAGTGTGGGTACCAGGCCACAGTAATGTGACAGCCAATGAGGTTGCTGATAGACTAGCCAAAGAATCTCAGAATGGCCCTGTGTTGCCCATCCTCCCGATCGTACATAACAGCAGCACGATTTCGGAGGCGTTCCTTATTAAGCACGCAGTCTGGATCTGTTTTATCATCGGATGACTACCTGTATCTCAAGTATTCCTGGAATAGGAAATCATGTCAATCAAGGCAGACTGAGGTGTTTCTAACCAGGCTAGCTGTCGTATTCCACCCCTAAATTTCTATATGCACAGGACTGGTTTGGCTCTTTCTCCCGTCTGCGCTTTCTGCGGGGAACCGGAAACAAGATCATTTCTTGATATTTTGCCGCCGTTTTACCATGATGAGAAAACGGTATTTAGAGAAGCCGTTACAGCAGCTGGGTCTTAATTTGAGCAGCCAGATTTTATTATCGTTCGGTGCCACCATGCTTGGGTACAGCCACAGGCCTGTTTTTAACACCATTCAAAACTTCTGAATAGAAACAAAACGCCTACCTCTCTAACATGCTTTGAATTCTAATCTGTAGATATAAATCTTAGTATTCTCCTACTGCGTGCATTAGTATTTACGCTTTTTTATTTTGATTTTTCATATTTACATTTTCTTCTCTATTCACTAGCATTTATTTCTATTTATTTTTGCGATGTAGTTATACATCTCAAAATCTAATATCTCTGCACCCCAATTCTTGGCCGATCCGCCTGTGTTGGTATGTGCCATCAAATTAGAGAACAACAACAACCACTCGCCGCAAGCTGAAATAAACTGCGAGCCTTTATTGGTCAGGGTTTTCCTATTTCAGGATCGGAGACGTGGACCTTACTCGACCTACTTCTGAGTGAAAAATAAAATTAGCTGTGTTTTAACTACAGTTCAGCCTATTGTTGTAACGAAAGCTACGGCCCCCTGGCTACGCTAATGTTCAGCTTATGGAGGAGGACACAAGTTAGGCAACGGCTTAAAGTTATTTTATCCCAATGAAGACGCTCCGATGATCAGTAAAATAGTGAGACTTGGTTTCCGCCCGTTCAATTACATGGTTTGACTCTGTACAGATTCGTTGTAGTACCAAGTCCAGGCTGCTTCCCCACTGCGTTGTAAGGGCTGGTTTGCTTCCTGAACTCCAGTTGAAACCGCTCTTATTTTCATTCCGCCGTGCAAACGTGGCTTCGGCATGGACAACAGCACTCCACACCTCGTCTCCTGTAACTCCTTCTTCTTCTTCTTCTTCTTCTTCTTTCTATTTTCCTTTCTCTTCTTTTCTTCTTTCTCTCTTTCTTCCTCTTTTGTTCATTTTCTTTCTCTTCTTATTTGTGTTTTCCTTCTTATTTTCCTTTTCTTTTTCTTCTTCTGCTTCTTCTTCTTTTTCTGTTTCTTTGTCTTCTTTTTCGTCTTGTTCTTCTTGTTCTTCTTCTTCCTTTTCCTGGTATATGGCACACAGTGCCACTCTCACGGCCGAAATACCTACCGCATTGTAGCTTTTGCTACACGCTCGACTATGTTCCCAAGGACGCAGGATCGAATCCCGGCCTCGGTGGCCGCTTTTCGATCGAGACGAAAAGCAAGGCACCCGTGTGCTGTGCGATGTCAGTGCACAGTAAAGAACCGCAGGTGGTTGAAATTTTCGGAGTACTCCACTACGGCGTCTCTCATAGCCTGAGTCACTTTGGGACGTTAAACCTCACAAACCAAACCAAAACACGCACGCACGCACGCACGCACACACGCACACGCACACGCACGCACACACACACACACACACACACACACACACACACACACACACACACACACACACACACACACAAAACAAACAAACAAAACAAGGCGCCCGTGTGCTGTGCGATTTCAGTGAGCGTTAAAGAACCCCAGGTGGTAGAAATTTCCGGAGTCCTCCACTACGGCGTCTCTCATAGCCTTAGTTGCTTTGGGATGTTAGACCCCACAAACCAAACCAAACCAAAACTGAAAAACACAGCATTATTTAGGTTTCCAGCCCTTCCTCTTAGCTTTGGCAGAAGTTTTCAGCAGCTTCTACGTTGTACAGCTGCTCTATTTATGTTTTTGGTCACATTAATTTAAAAGGGCACTCCTGGGTATAGAATTCCCCCCAAAGTGTACTAACAAACTTTATGGCTTTTTTGGCCCCTTTAAGCTAGCTTTGAGTAATACTTGACCAAACGGTGATCTACCTAAGCTGTTCAGCCGACTGGATATGGGCCTGGTGGAGCACTACGGGATTATCTTAAGACACTTGATAGAGTAAATTGTCAGTCATAGTATTTATTGCGTCTCTTAGCAAGGTTGAAGGGAAATATACTGATAAATTTTATTTCCTGCCCTTATGTTCACGAAACCTTACCTATGTTCTTGGCTTCAATTTGCCGAATTGAACGCATAGACATCATCCAACTTATCTCCTCAACATGGCCGCCACAACTGTGAAGTTTCCGTTATGGTCGGTAAAGGGCAACTTGCGCGAACAGCCAAAGACTGCTACTTTCTGGGGCGCCACGTTCCTTTATCTTCTCTGGACATATTGCAGCTGACTCTCAAAAGGTGCCCCAAAATCTCATATTGCATTTTAAACTTTGCGCCATTAAAGAGGGGATCAAGCATATCTATTAATCTTTTAACGCTTATACTGACCTGTAGCTTTAAAAACAGCCGCATTATAGATTGCGATGTAAATTCACCTCGTTCACCAATCCCTGGTCGAAACGAAGTGCGTCACTGTGCAAAAGATGCGGCGCAATATAAAGCCTGTGAATCGAACCAGAGCCGCACCTGGCCCGAATTCTTCCCCCGAACCACAACCAAGCCTAAGCAGTCATTTTCTTCTATATTGTACACCTGGCCGGTAAAAAACATTCTGTATTGCTATCGGTATTTCACATATTTTTGAGAAATTTGTTCGAATCAGGAAAAACGAACACACTCAATAGCCCGGCATGTGTGTACCTCTTTGATATATGCACCTCTAATTTGTGAGAACGTAGAGCAACAATAAGTCATTTGTACAATTTTCATTCCAATGCATTCACTGCCTAATATTCTAGAGGCGTCAGTCATGATCACCAGGGCTAATTGGTGCCGCAGTTGGACTTTCTTGTGTAGGCTGAGCATGCCTGGGGGCTCGCTGTTTACACAATGAGGCGGCTAAGCCTCAAGCATAATGACTCGCTTTAGGCGACTCTTGCTCGTTCCCAGGAGCACCCTGGGGGCAGTTGTTCGATCGGCGTGGTACTAAAAGTAAGCTCTGTGTCCACATGCTGCCAGTACTGGGTACGTCCCAGTTCCGAAACGAGAGAAAACATTAGATTCTGTTTAGACGGCGTGGTAGCACCACACGTTTACCTATCTGTATCTACTTGCTTAAATATTACCAAGGTGTAGGACCCTAAATAAATCGCTTAATCCCAAAACAAATTGACTAGCTAATAATATAATCTATATAAATCTGTACAAGCGGCGCCGACAATTGCAGCTGTTTGCTGCAACGGCCCATAGTGGCTGGATTACAAACCTTGGTGGTGTTGCTTCCCGCTAGTTCTTCTTGCATTGAAGAGTAAATGAAATCCTCTGTCTTTATGTCTTATACCCTCTGGCAGAACCGTTCACTATAACCAATTGCTTTCGCTGCACACTGTGAACTCGTTCACCACAATCACCGACATTATGCACGCTAACCTTAATCATTCTTAGCTCCACGCGTCATAAAAGAGGTTTGCGTGGGCTAAAATAAATTTTTACAACACTGCGTGTGGAAGTAAGAACATATGAAATGGGGGTTTTTGTTTATTTTCGATTAGAATAATCTAAAGAAAGTAACTATTAAAGTCGTTTTCTCATCGGCGTAAACGTTTCGCTCGCACGCCAATGCAAGCTAGCGAAAGCATTGACCTAGCAGCGAACAGACTGTGATATGCCATATATGTAGGGCAGGACAACAACCTGTCCTCTGTTTTCACTCGCTGTTGGAGTCGTATAGCCAACTAGCCCGCTCGCAAGTACTACTGAGTTTACGCTCTTCGCCCAATGCATTTAGTGAAGTTATACACACACACAATCCATAGCGGAATTCCAAGGTGAAGCACACCTCTATTAAGGCATTGATTACTTCTAAGCCTTCACAGAAACGAAGTCTTGTGGTTATTATAACTACCTTTGAAGTTTCCTTGTCTTTACCCAGGATTTCTACTCAGGACCATTGACAGTACTGGACAATTACTTTTATAGCTGAGCTAATAAGCTTCCTCTTCACTTAGTTCCAGCGAAAGCCTTACCGCTTTCCCTTGTCGCGGTATGCCAAAGTTTTGCAGAATACCATTCAGTATTAATCCTAGAGGTTATTGATATATTGAACATCTCTCTGGGAAATTGTGCAGGATACCATCTGTTGTATTCTATCCAGCCTTAAAAATCCTTGTTGTCCTAACTGACTGTCGTAAAAGGTTTGTCTCATTCGTTTAGCGATTAATCTAATTCGCACCTTGTGAGAAAGCGAAAAATAAGCTCTTCAGTCAATAATTTTGCAATTGCTTAACGCCATTTTCTAACTCTAGTTTATCGCGCACGATTCATGTAGTTACTGTTTTTCAAGAACCGCCAGCATGCGGCCTTACAACTTTGTAGAGCATGTAATGATTTTGAACTTTTTTGTTTATACTCTTAGTCGCGAGACAAAGCTTTATCATTTCATTTTTTGCTCAATATGTGCCGAGATGTACTTAAAACGTTGCAGACACTGTAGTCCATTACCACCTGTTACAGGTTGGTCTGGTCATCATTTGCGTCTTCAGAAGCTCCTTCGCAGACTTTAAACAGAGCGTTGATGAGCGCAACGGGCATTGATAGTTCGACAACCAACGTGCAAGTTTGTCTGTTATCGGCGCTGCCAATTTTCTTAGTTATTTTGCGTGCTCAAGTTAGCCCAACAAACTGTTCATTCAAGTACAAGTCCAGTCTCTTAATCAGTTGTCTTCGGCGTCACCCCAAACCGGCGACAATATTACACTTCTAGCATATTTCCGTGCTTCACTACGCTCTGATGCTCGGCATCTCGTTCACCGCACTTTCTTTGAAATTTTCGCCGTAAATGGCTAAGAACTACCCTCAGGGTACTTCAGTCTAAAAAAATAATGCGAGTACTCACTATGCCTCCTTATACGAAATTACCCCCCCCCCCCACCACAAAAAAAAAAAAATAAAATATCCGTTACAGATATGGCAATAAATATTTTTCATGTCACGTGCGGTGCGATGGGCATACCATTTTGAGTGGGGACCCACTCGCATTTCATTTTGTTCCCAACTCGCAGGAGAGTACAGCTGCTTGCGCGCCGAGCTGAACCTGAAGCGTTCCATCGGTCACCACCTGGTACAGTCCTACCTGCCGTCTACGCTTATCGTAGTGGTTTCCTGGGTCTCGTTCTGGCTTGACGTCGACGCCATACCAGCTCGAATCACCCTCGGCGTCACCACGCTGCTAACGATCTCGTCCGAGAGCTCGGACCACCAGGCCAACCTGGCGCCTGTGTCGTACGTGAAGGCTCTCGACGTGTGGATGGGCACGTGCACCATGTTTGTGTTCGCTGCTGTGCTAGAGTTCACATTCGTCTCATACTTGGCGCGCCGTAAACTAATCGTACCGGCATCCATGGGTGATGTTGAGGCCTCTCAAGACCTCGTCCTTGTTGTGGTGAGTACAAAACCATGTTACTGCTCTTGATCATGTATGGTTCGAGTGTGAAAGCGTAATTATGCTGTGATGGAGCAATGCAACGTTGCTTTGACCGATGTACATTTTGCCGCTCTTTAGTTGTCACTGGACCAATTTAACTGAGAATTCTGCGCATATCACACACTACCGCTGCACAAACAAGTGCCAAGAAAGTAGGCGTAGTCCAAAGTGCCGCTCTTTAAAGAAAGAGATAAAGGTTATAAAGAGATACTCGACTACGCACTACACAATACTGTATTCCATCAATACTCGGGTGACAGCGCCCCTAAGAATTAGCGAGGGGGAGGCCAATGTAAAAATAAAAATAATATGAAGCGTTTAGTCCACTTGCCAGATCGCTTTAACCGCAGCAAATTCATTACAGCCTTAGATCTGAGTTTGCGGTGTGGACTTGCGTAGACACTGCATACTCTATAGCGTACACATGCGCAACGCTAGCACAGATCAAAGATCTAAGCCATGAATCATTTACACAGGCCCTTTTTTTAAGAACCATTCATTTTTTTTAATCAGCTTACTCATCTAGTCCACCACATTGTACATAAGCAAGCCGGGCTATGCGAAGGTCAATTCAAGCAGTTGGCCCACGCATCAATACAGAGCAAAATTTTCTATACTCTTCTATACCTTACTCCAGCCTGACACCAAATAAATAAGATAGAGGTTCTGCTTCATATTTTGTACAAGGCAGCCCTTAACATTTCCATGCATATGCCCACTCAGTGCCTATAATCATTTCTTGCCCCTTTGCGAGCGCATACAACCACATTGAGATCGGTTAATGGTGCGCCTTTCTATCACAAAACAAAGACACTGGATACAAAAGCACGTTTGACTAAAGCCTATCGATATCCCTATATATCATTGCCCCCTGTGCCCGTTCCCAGCTGAGCTCAGTGTCGCCCCTATTCCAAACATTCTTAAACCCTATGCTAATTAGGTCACTGCTGGGTTTCCTGCCACTTTGCCATTCAGTCCCCTCATATTCCGCACCATTCTCCCCCAATGTAGCGGGCTTAGCAATCTTTGGATCAGCTGAATGAGCAGTTCGCCTTGGTGACTCTGGCTAAGGGCACCCTTGAAGCTTATACTGCGTCTCACTTTAGTTATTCCTTTTGCTCTAGATATAAAAATTAGCGCTTGCAACAATTTACACGCAGCAAAATGTTTGTGCAAACAATACCTCTTCTTACACTACTGCTATTTGAAATATAAAGCTAGGAAATATTATCCGCAAAACTACACATATAATTTTAACAATATTTATCAAGCAGTAACATGTGTGTGTGTGAAAGTTATATAGAAAAGCTTAGAAAATATACCATGCAAATATTAAATCATTGCAGATACGGGAAAGATATCCATAATTTCGCAGGTATTGAAAAAAAAAATGGCGCGCTAAATAACGTCCGCGGGCTGACAAAATTACTTCGGTCGTTACCTTGAGCGGCAGTTAACCTTTAAAGCAATTTTATTTGTGCATAAGGCCTCCCTAGAATTGTTATCTCGTACAGCTAGCCGTTTAATTAAAGTTTAAGCAATTTGGAGACATACTGCTAGCGCCTTAGATGAGGATGCGGTAGCCGCAGGGAAATGCCCTAAATGACTACTACACACAATGGCAGGACACAATAGTACGAACGAAACTGCACGAGCGCTAAAGCATATTTTTCCACCTACAGACTGTAAAAAACCAGCCCGATAGCAGCCCTTGTAAGAGCATATTACTTGGGCATGCTGATATTCGTGTCCTGAGTGTGTGACGATATGGCACAGTGGAAAAAAGTGTGCTTATAATGCTAATAGAGGTTCATTCTTCTTCCCTATTACTAATTCTTGGTTTCGTGGCCGGTCCGGCTGTCTCGCTCTCGTGACGACTTGTTCTTGTGATTTGTGTAGAGCTCAAAAAACTACGACGAAAACACAATTTGAAATGAAAAAAAAAATCATTATAATTATTAGAATAGCTTGGTTTGGAAGAGACTGACAAAATGGTAGAGTGTGATAATATGGAGCCGTTTGAGCTCTCCCACTGAGACTCTCTTGATGCGAAGCGAAACCCAAGTTCTTGATTAACCTTTTTAACGGTTCACATTGCGGTTGCGACCTATTGGGCAGGCCATCTCACGAGGCAGTGTAGCCTCTAGCCAAGTATATATAGGCGCCCCGACCAGTGGGTCCCAGTAACATCAACAGGCACAAAGCAAAGAAAGCACAACTAAATCGTTTGCCCAAAGGGGTGGCACGTGACCCAATAAAGGACAAGAAGAGCAAAAGTAAATCGCGTATCCACACTGGTGTTACGTGACCAAGTAAGACACAGGACAACAAGAGCAAAGCTGAACTGCCTGCCAGCGTGGACACCACGTGACCCAGCAAGACGCAACTAATGAAAGACGCAACCTAAATCGCTTTCGTCTCCACCTGATGGCGGTGTGGGCTAACCATGCCCGAAGTGCGCATGCGGCACATAATGGCCCTCTGCCCTCGTCCCACGAATGGAGCTTGCAGACCGAAACTGAAGAACTGAAGCAATTAAGGAGAGCAAAATCGTCTCGGGGCCGCTATTTTTACCCTGTAAGCTTTGACAAAGAAAAGGCGAAGATGTATCCATTCCTTGCTCAACGCATTTTTATACACTAGGCAAAGAGGGACGGTCGCTCGGAAAAGGCCTTGTTACATCCAACTCAATGAGGTCATTGTTTGTGGCCTCGTTCGAGCGACCACGAGCTGCCGTTTGACACTCGATGCCTCTGTGGAATTCGTAACCACGATGGGCAATTGATGTTCGGTTTCCCAGACTTAGGGGTGAGGGGAGAAATAAGGTCGGATGTGCAGGCGACAGATTATTGTCTCGGTCTCTGTTCGTCCCGTAAGCACCGACTCTCCAAAGCTATCGGATCCGCGCTTTCAGCGGGATATTTATCGTATCACAAACAAACAGAGCTGATTGGATCAACATGGCTCGCAGCCCGACGGAAACAAGTATTTCGCCTGCTACGTGATGGCCTCCTGCTCAGCGACTCAACAATGTTCCTTGCTTGTATGGCACAATATTTCAGAAGTGTCGATGATATTAAATTCCTCATAGAGGCCATAAGCCTACTCAAACCTCACGTTACCGATTTCAGGAGCAATTTTGACAGTGTCGGTAGTATTACAATGTGCAGGGGGGTTTTGGAAGCCATGCAGGGCAGAAACAAAATTTAACACCGTCCATAGAGAGCCTAGTTCAATACATTGTACGACTTTTCCTAGCTGGATGCATGTGCCACACTGTGTAGTTATCACAACTGCCCAGAGTTTTAGAGCTCTTTACACCGGAGCTTCGCACGCACAACAGTACGGCCTGACTAGGACACAATTGAAAATTCATTTTATGTAGCGCATAAAAACAAAGGCTAAGACATAAAGTACAAACTTCCTCAGAACCGAAAAGCATCCACTGCAGCAAATAACTTTACCACTACGCTACAGTGACCTGGCTTTGCTCTGTACAGTTTTGCGGCGTGTGTTATTATTACTTTTTTATTCTTGTTTTGCCATTCAGTGCGCCTGACAAAGGCGAGAGGCTTTGACATTTAGTTACTGCCTGTCATTTGTTTTGTGGTTTCTCTTGTATTCCTTGTCCCCAGGCTAACAACGACAAAGGCCGGCCCACGTCCCCGTCCATTCCGACGTCCACTCATGTGATCCTGGCGTACAGACATCGCGCCAAGCAGATCGACCAAGTCAGCCGGGTCGCTTTCCCCATCGGGTTTTTTCTCTTCAATGCCCTCTACTGGCCCTACTATATGATTTAGCTGCAAATGGTGACGGTGACTGCCTACATCAGGAAATAGTCCCTTGTGACCCATCCGGGCCAGAGCCTCCCCAGCGACGCACCTCACGAGGACTGCCATTTCTGACAATGCTCGAGGGAGAACACAAAGAGTTGCGGTGGCCTCCTATCTTCCGACTTTTCCTTTTCTACAGGATTTACGTTGCATTCTCTATTTATCCGATCGAGTGTTGCATAGCGTCTACATCTGTTAAGAATGTGTACTGTCTGAAGGGTTTTTCCTTTTTTTTATTATTACACGCTTGCTTCAGCCCCTCTTTCAAATACCTTCACTCAGCCCTATTTCGTTCGTGCTGTCATGAGGACCACGAATGTAGGTACCAAGCAAAATCCCCTGGCCATGTAATATTTTTGACAGTCTTGGACAGTGGCATCTGCAAGAAGAACCTTCAACATCGCTTGTTGCGATCGATGAGCACACACGTGCCACTGGGGAACCACGACAATATAAGCAAAATTAGAATAACGACAATTTTTTGTATTCCTGAACTTCGTCCGATGATCTCTGAAGAGAGTAAGAAAACTTTTCAGAAGGGACCGCCTCCGCTTGTATAGAGTACGAAAAGCGCGCTGTTAAAAGGCCGAGCATATTTCTAGATGGCTTATTAGGTTGTATTGCCGGGTTTTCGTTAGCGTGTACCTTGTGTAATGGTGTGGCGAGCGTAAGAGTCGTAATTATTAATAACGAGAAAGCGATTGCTCAGAGCGTATTTTTTCCCGATTTATAATCTGCGCTTAGAGCGGGCGTCTGTAATATAATGCATTTCTCCGGCCGTAAAACGGGCAGCTAAAAACAACTAACTTTCTTTAGAGCAGTGCTGCTAGTCTTTTTGGCAGTGTTTCGTACATATAATCAGACATGTGATATCTGAATTTGATATTATCGATTCATTTGGTGGAAAAAGTAGGGCAACGAAGGCATCGCATGAGCGAGCGACAATTTCGCTAAGTGAACTTAGCGGCTCTTTTTTCGTTGGTTCTGGGAAAAAACTCATTTTTGCGGGATAAGAAAGCGGAATATTGCAGTCACTAAATTCTGCACTGGTCCTTCTTTTTTTGCAGCGCTACTTTCTTGTGCTGCCTTCTTAATAAACCTAAGCCCCTGAAAGTATTGCGTTCGTTCGTGATTCGAGCGTAGTGATCCGCCCGCAGGAACCTCCTTTGGGGCGCGCTGTTCTGCTCCTTCGTAAGAGAAACCTAACTTCGTAACGGAACCTAACTAGCGAAACTTTTACGCAACACATAAAGCTCCACAGGTGGTCCCCAAGCTTCATTCATATGACGATGATGCTTGCTCAATAAAGCCAGCTTATTTGCAAGGGCTCACGCCACACTTAGCAAAATCAGGTTTCGTTAACTTTTGCTACGATGCATTCTGTAGGAAGACGCGCCCTCCACCTTATGTTCGTCCTGTGACGCCATGGTTGCTCTCTAATGTTGTTTGCGCGCTCCCATTCGTAATGATTGCTGCCTTAATTCATATAGATGTGGGTGGTTCTTTGAATCTTGATATTTGCAATGTTTCGCGCTGGCCGATGAAAGCACGTTAAGAACTTTACACATACAATCAAGTATCTCATCTCAGACAGGTGATGAAGATTACGCATAATAACGCTGTACTGCTTAGGACTGCGATAATTGTGGAAATCCGAGCTGGAAAAAAATAAGGCAGTGTGAATGCTCGACAAAAATAACAGTGAGCAAGAACAGAGCAGAATATATCGGCGCGATGGGTCGCGTAATGCAGGACATTTATTTGATGAAACATTTCAGCTTATAGCGTGTACGTCCGAATGCTCCCAATTGCGGGATCAAATTTAGAAACGATGTCTTAGCAACAAGTCTGTTTCAGCCGTTCCCGCTGTGTTGCACCACAATGCATCTATACGCCCCCCCGCGTCTTACAATCTGTGCGCTGCCGCACCGATATGCAGAGGAGCCCTTCCCCTCTGGGCACACTGCTGGTGGTATCATAACTATGTTCGTCATATGGTTCTAACAGTCTTTAGAACATCACCAGCCATCACTCAGTTGCTGCTTCAGTGCATTAGCGGTGCAGAGAAGCGCTTACAAGCCATGGGATGTACTAGTGTAGAGAGCCACCGAATGAAATTAATTACCTCCGAGAGTAAATAGACTGTCTTTGCTTGCCTGTTGTGTAAGCTTTCCAATGCGGAGGATGAAATTTTGCGAGCTGAATGTTGTGTGAAATCGCAAGGAATGGGCGTCTTTGTTAAAATGTTGTTCAGTCGTGAACCCTTTTAGAGTGGTCTCAGACATGTTTTGCGCAAAACTATATCCTCAATCTCGCTTCAGCGTTTTACATGGGAATCGCAGGCTCACTTTATTTTTAGATGTCGCGCTACTCTCATCCTGGAACATTGCGAATCGCTTCGGTTCCACACTGGGGCCATGCGCATTCATCGCATTCATCTGATCTGCAGCCTCAGTCTGATGTCTCCGCAGATGAATAGAATCCCAAAGGTGTCTTATAGTGCCGTCTACCACGGGGCTGGAGATGATGTCGGCAGACGAATGGATTGGATCATGTACAGGCAAGGTGCCAGATAGTGCATACAGCACGAGCGCGACTAGAGCTACATAGTATTCAAACTGCCGAATACTTCGTCAAAGCAGTATTTGGTCATTCACGTGGCATGCTTCAGCTGACTTTCGACACTTTGTGGGCTACAATCGCCGGTGTTGCCAGCGAAAAGCGAGCTACACGAAAGGCTGACCATCTCCGCCCGTTTCAGGAATGAATTAACCATCAGTGGAAGTGTAAGCACAAATTAGTGGGAGTGTAAATAGGGTGTAAATATTTTCAGAAGATGATCTCTATTTCATGTTATCTTGATGTTACATAAAGTTTCAGACGAATATATTCTGCTAAGTGAAGCAGCTGTGTGCACACTGTTAGTCAATGACTGTGCCTAAACAACACAAAGACAGTTGTCGCGTACTTCATGCATGATGACAAAATGTGAATTTGAATACGATGTCTTGTAAGGAGTGTTAGCAGATGGGCAAATATTTAAAACATATATATATATATCGCGGGATTACGGCTTAATGTCACTCCATCATATCTTTCGTAGCGTGCTTATTTCTCTTTTGTCTGCATCGATGCATATCACACCATCGCTTCACATTGGTATTTTTAATATCCACTCGTCATGAGCTTTGAACATCTACTGATCAGACGCTGGGCGTTTAAGGAGCGCTACATTTTCGTACGCGCCCAAGAAATTAATATTTGCGCACAATAGCCATCCGCGTGTACAGCGCCACAAACAGGCGTTATCTGAGTCGTCCCGTCCATTTAGGCTTCTGTTTTGGAAGAAGTACTGATCTGGAACGATGCGTTTTATTTTATATTTTTAAATTGTGGCTTCGAATTCCAAATCTGCCTTTCGGCTACTGAGGGCTGACGCCACGTCTTGGAGCGGCTATTCACAGCAACAATAAACTTCATCCACAATGCGCACCAACCTAGCCCTCCTGAGTTGGGATGCGCTCAGTCACTTGAAATCAAATATTTGTTAAGTGGCCATGCCGGTTTGGTATCTTATGGCACCATATTTTGTGCAAAGTTTCGTCATGTATAATAAAATATATTACGGTGCGTTCACATGCGTATGTATTAATTTTTTTGCAACAATATTCTCAAACCTCCTCAGGTGGACTCATCTTGCTTCACTTTGAAAAATTCCTATGCACTGCTCTGAAGTGCATATCACGAAATCACAGGGCGTTAGGCTACCGAAATGGTAAGTACAAATTTTGCTGTATTGGTAAGAATTCTTTAAAAGAAAAAGGCGGTAAAAACAAAAGTTAGCTTAGGACTAAATGCGCCGGTTAAGACTATACAATCATAACCACAAACAAAAAGAAAAAAAAAAACAGCGGAACCGTAAAAGAAGATATGTAAGTGGTTAGCATCCTAAATAATTATTCAAAACCAGTTCTTACCGTCGACAAGGGAGCCTTCCGTAACCGCATCCGTACAGTCAGGGCACCCGGAGCCTTTGAGGGTGGAAGAAAGGGAGCACTGAATGAACTATCAACATTTAAAGCAAACATACAGGCGTGATCCACCCATAGAGCTAGTGGTGTTCTTCGAAAATGCGTAGTGTGGATTAAAAAATATCTGTCAATTAATTTAAAGCAATTGATATTACCTTGCGTTCTACGCAAAAATCTGAATATTACGCAAGCGATACTAATACACAAAATATAACTAAAAACATTTTGAAATATTGAGCTACAGCCCCAACTGGCAAGCCTGCACTCCTTGGACATGTTTTGAATAAAATATTCACATATAAATAACCGTAAACGATGAACTAGAATGCATTTTTTTTACACTGAAAACAGCGGTTTTGGGGAGGATAAGGGAGAGGACTTTGTCTTATAATGGGTGCAGTTAGGCTCATGAAGATTATCACTATGATCACTATGGTGACGACCAGAGAGCCTCTACGGGTGCTTTCGATCATTACGCAGTTAACACCAATCGCATACGACGTATCCTTTAGCACTGATAAATAAAAATATATATTTAGTTGCGCTAGGTTCTTCGGAGTCCTTCGGCCGAGGATTAGAATAGAACCTAACATAATAGCTGCGACATTTATAGGTCCATTTTTTTCAATGTACGACGTGAAAGCAATAATGGTTCCCATCAGCGGATACTCTTGGAGATAATTGCGCGTGCATACTCATCAGCATACATCGCTAAGCTACCTTTAATCTGAAAGACGACATGACATAAACAAAATTCTCACTTTAACCGAGCTGTACCAGCGTGCTTGGGGAGAAAAGGTCTTTCCTGTTTGTTTGTTGTTTTTATTTTTTTTCAATAGGTTTGCTTAACCTGTGACTGGTCCACCTTTTTGTTTTTGGATCCAATTCCATCTTTGACATCACATCCTGCCTAATTTATTTTCAACAATATTCAGTTGCGTTTTGAGTTCTGACACTTCATTTACTACCTCAAATAATTTCGAAGAGCACTGAACGCCGCTGAAGCTGGAGACCGGAGTTATCTGCTTCTCCACTGACTGAGGGCCATAACACCTTCGCGACAGGTAAACGTCCTGGAATGACTGCAATGAAATACTACTTAAGAAATAAATAAATAACATAACGATTAATCACAAATTTTGCAGTCTTCTACGCCCTTGCCGGGTATGGCTCAAGCTACTGTTTCCCTTTCTTTATTAATGATTCAATAACAAATATCTCCTTAACATACTGTTTTTCATGTGTTATTGCGGTCACGTACCGGGGTGTCGATTCGCCTAGAAGATATGCAGCAAAGAATGTTGCATTCGATGACCTTAAACATGATGTAAGTATTGACGATTGCTGAAAATTGGAGGCGTTACTATATAATTTTATTAAAAAAACGACAGAGCAAAACGAAAAAAAAAAAAAAAAGACATGAACGGATATGAATAGACGATGCCAGACGCTTACCTTCCAACAAATTTTATGTGTCAAACGGAAACATTTATAGACTTTTCGACCGGAGCTACCAAGTGTGCGCGCGAAAGAAAGCACGTTCTTTTGTAAAGAGAGCAATGGAACGCATGATAAATGCGCCCCTCCCCAGTAGTGAAATTCAACAACTTGATTTGCCCTGATCTCAATGCCCAAGTACTTGTTTACTAGTGTGTCGGCGGTAACAGCCATATTTCTACAATGTATAAATGTTTGCATTTGACGCAAAATATCTGTTAGTAAATAAGCCGCTTTTTTAAAGAGTCTGCCACTTGTTCTATAGCTGGGAAGAATCACAAAATAAAAATCTCATACCTTGCGTACAACTAATTACAAAATAACAGTCCTAGAACCGCGACGAAAGCTTAAACGTGAAATAAGCATCAAAATTGACCGTTTGTGTGAAGGGCCAAGTAGACAAAAGTCCTTCATGCTGCTCTCCACTGCGCGATGCCTGGAAGAAAAACTGGAAACACATCGCGGCGCTCTTTGATCGCCGCTTTCTTTCCCCGATGTTTAAAAAGCCCAAACGGGTGGATAAGCAGTCTTAGAAGTTTGGGGTTTGAGCGCCGCTTCGCGTCGAGCGTCTACACCAGGTGCTCACAGTGATGAATGAATGAGGGAGGCACTTCTCCGCAATACGGTGCGGTCATCACATTGAAGAACTGCAAGCCAGACTGTGACGTAGAATCAAGCGCCGAGCATGAAAGGCTAGCCTGGCGATGCGGCCGCCTCATTGCGGTAATGACCTTCATCGCAGGAAACAGTTTTCGTTTTTTTTTCTTTATTTCCTGACTTTTTCAAGATAACACAAACATACACAAGACATTGATATAATAAGACAAGTAGTCTTGGCATCTCGTGAAACGCCGCTCGTAACTCGGTTGTGGAAATTAATCTTGGACGAAGATGCCGAAGGGAAAAGCAGGATATGGGAAACACAGATGGCTATAGCCTATGATTCATGCACCCGCTGCATCACAATTTTGAAATAGATTTGTCGGAACGCATGAGACTTGTGTAACTAGGCATATAGACCATAAATACTTGCACACTCTTGGTTTATTGTTGCGAACGGACTATTGCTAATAACCTCTTTTACAACGTGAGCTCTACTTGTTATGTTTCTCAAGGTCCTGTTTTCCGACATCCACATTCATATCATGTAAGCCATAGTTTCTAAATGACAGCCCAGCTGAGTCGTCGCATAGCAACAACGTATATATACCACGCGACCAAGGTGTTACCATACCATGTTACCAAAATAGAAACGTACCACTGACTACACAACAGTTGAATAGCAACAATGAATGTGCGATGGCGGTGCTCGAGTTCTCCAGCTTAGGCCTATACTTTCATTTCGTTATAATAGGCGTCTAGGGGACATAGAGGTTGGACCTCTTCGTACCCGCACTTGCATAAATTTTGTGAGCCTCCATTTTGGCGCAAATGTTCTGGGTGGTGCCAAAAAATTCAGAAGGTCACAGAGCACAACACTACTACTTGAATCGGAGCCTAGCAAAAGCGAGGAATCCACGCCGGAGGTCTTCGCTCTCCAAAACAGGACATTTCGAATGGCGTATAACAATTCGTAGTTTTGCGCGGGACACGTTTATATGTAAGTTTGGCTCACGGTGCTTATTTCGAACATAACAAATGAGTATACCGGATGTAGGGAAGGTGGATATACACGATGTGATCCGGATATACACAAACATGATTACAGCATTGCTAAATCAGTTTATTCAACAAGGAAATGACAAATTTGATTGCTACATCTAGCGCTCGATAATCGATCGCAGCTTCAGCGTCGGCTTATTTTTACCGCGGACCATATAAGCGAATGTGTCATTACACATGATTACCAAAACAATCTTCCCCCTCCGATTTGGCCCAGCGGTTGGGGCCCTCGATTGCTGAGGCCAAAGGCGAAGGCCTGATCTCAGTCGATTCGGTAAGAGGTCGCGGTCTCCAGAAAATATAGTTTTGGCATTCTTGGCACCGACTTCGTCATTGTAAAAGACAAAAAAACGGATATGCCTATGACAGGTGATAGTTGGTAGGTGACGTGGCCGAATAGTGCTTAGTTAGCCGACTATGTGACGTGACGAAACTATCTAACATGACCGAGTTGGCAGGAGCTGCCAGCTAGGGAACCTCCTTTATGATGGGCCGGTGAAATGATAGTAGAACTTCCCTCGCCCCTTTGATTTCCATTAAGACACGCGACTCCTAAGCCATGCCGGTCGTTTTGTACGGCTTAGTTAGAGGCGCTTAAGTTTTGTGGAGTAGTCTTTCTGATAATGCGGTTGCCTTTGACTGTTTTGATTGTATTCTAAGGAGTCTGTGACATCACGAAAGCGAAAATTCAAACACTAATTATTCGACTAGTAGAGCAATACATGTTCGCCAATGAAGATCGGCCAGGAGAGCAGCAGACGAGTTCCCTTACTACTTTCGCGTTATGACCCTAAATGCGGAACTTCAGTGACTCACAAATATTTTATCTTTACAAGTCACACCTATGAGGTTTTGTTTTTTCATAAATACTCTCCTGCTCATATCTTGTGTTGCAGACAATTCTACAAAAGAAAACGAAGCCAATTTCACTAGGATCGAATCTGCATCAAGCTCTGCGTCCTGAGGTGAGAAGCATCTCATACAGTTACTGCAGCTCGAAGCTGAAAGTTTCACATCAATGTTCGGTGATGACCATCATGAGGAAATCGGTATTGGCATCTCGCTAGCGAAATTCGTCAATGATGACATGAGATACTCTATGAAGACCGGCTTCCAACTTCCGCAACAAGCCACCAACTGTGCAGAACAATATGGATCCGTAGGTGCGTGGCAGCACATATTCGTATCGCACACTATATCCCACATTCTTCTAAGTTCTTCCAAGCGTTCTGCTGATATACGTTCAGCAAAAGAGGCTGCTGTTTGCACTGATCGACCTATACAGCACTCAGCCTCAATTCCTTGGAGTATGTGGTAATGCAGCATGTACTGTGGCACTTGGGAAGCTTTCCCGTAGCGTGTGGCACCCCTTATGATGGCTTCCAAGATGCTGCTGCAAGAGTTGTCGACTGAAAGTCCATAGCGCTGGTCCAGCGTCTGGTTCAGTTTCGCGCCATGGTCCACCTGGGGGTTGTAAGTTTACGATATCATCGCTAATATAATTGAGCGTCATAATATCCATAGGGCCCTCGTCAGTGTTGTACGATGTACAGGGGTTCCTGCAATGTCAGACGGGAATCGGGAAACCTCCCTCCTTGTGTCGCTTTGGACATTTCTTGCTCTGCTTCCAGATGATGTGGTATTGTGAGAGCGAACTGTTCATTCAGCTCCGCCATATTTTTAGAACAATGAGAGTTTCGATGCCTAGACATGGGGCAAATAATACCTCGCATCAATAAGAATATGTTGCTTATCACAAGAGAGAACACAATTCCCATTTGAATGTTGCTCAGCTTGAACTATCCGTAATGCACGCGCCCGTATCTTTAGGTCACTAAAGGTGTTTATTAAGGCCTCCTTGCCTGTGTTGGCGCCGCAAGTGCCCGTGAATTTTGTAGACGGATGTTGCCCTCCGCCCTTTGTGACGTCAGCACCAAGTGATACCCTCTTCCCACATGCTTCTTGGCACCAGAAACTGGGACCAGAAAACTTCCTCCGCATTGGCACATAAAGAAAACAGCCTTGTCCCCGTCAGGAGCCGACCAAATCATCCATTCGATTCCCAGCCATGCACGCTATCCAGTACTCTACGCCGGGCTTCTGAGCGAAAATACTAAAATTCTACTTGCCTTGCATAATGACACCGTAGAGAGCAGCGGAAAATGCAAACAGCGGCAGTAAACAAGAAAAAAGATTAAAATGAACAAATATTTTTAAAAGCCTCTCCCGAATAAGTGTTTTCACGACGTCACTCAGACATTGTCATAGTCAGAAGTCATGAGTCATATGATGTCACGGGGCATGTGCTATAATACGACGGAGCAATAAAGTATGTGACGTCCCTAGTAGTTATATCAGCGGTTTGATGACATCTCAGAGCCTTCTACTCAGTAGGCTGGGTCAAACGATACCCTGAATGTATGGAGACACCGTCTTGTGACTGTGACACATACCGTCGTGTTACACGTCGTCGAGTAACACCATCGGAGGTTGAAAAGTGGCTGACGTATCTTAGCGGAATGAGTAGGTAGATGTTCCTACATTTCTGCATTAGATGTAGAAAGTCGTCGATTAGGAACGGACTACATCGAGGCAGCACTAATGATTTCACATTCTCCCAATGCAGCTTGTGCAGTAACTTATTACACCCGTATTTTCCAGGTAATATGAGTGCATGCACTTAGTCGATCACAATTGTCTAGATCACACTAGGGGTGGTATACGGGACATACATGGCGAAATCTTAACATGGTTACTCGTCAGGTTCAATGCTCTTTTTGTATGCAGTTCGCAAGACTTTTGGTTATTCCAAAGCGCAAATATTACTTATAAATGTCAGTGCCTACAGCCGATTTTAACTTTTATCTCTGCGCACAACTCCGCTTGATCTCTCTTTATAAGCGTGATTGACTCTGCGCTTTACACTGCCTGTAATTTGGGAGAAGCAGCCACTAACGCTCTGACTCGGCATCTGGCGCTAAGCACGACAGACACATCTGTAACTGGTATTTGCCCCAAATCTTGGTGCTGTTCATAACTACCCAGTAAAGTCCGATTGTATACAATGCTGCAGAGAGGCTACACTAGGTATTTTGCTCGGCCTGCATCCAGCCTCAGTAAAATGCAGCTGCTCTGTATCGTGAACATTAAAATCTGATAGAACAGATACTATATTTTTGGCACACACCGTTGCCTATTGGAGTGCGATATATATGCATTTACGCAGCTTCGTTCCTTATTATTCAGAGCGCTGTAATGGTTTTGCATTCGCCCAGGTACGGCTCACAATACGTGAAGTTGTTTTCGCTCGTAATAGAAAATGACTGCGATGCCGGATGTGTGCCTGCGGTCGCCACATTTCCAACTCGCATAATCAGCATTCGAATTCACGGCGGATAAGACTCACCAAAACGAGTGCCATAGTAGCAGACAGAGAAACGTCGATGCCCATGTGCTGGTACAGGCAGTATTATAGATTGTGGTGCTCTAGCAGAAAACTAAGCGTGTTCCAAGTAGAAATTGCGCCAGGATCTATTCATGCTGACACCTCGTCGTAATCTGGAGGATTTGACCGTATACTGATTACTAAGGGTTGTGCTACGAGTTTGTGCACTTGCCGACGATATAAAGTGCAATGCAGCAAGTAGCCTCAGCTAGTCACTGAAAAGTTACCACACGCCTCTGAGACCTCTGGTGTTATCGCCAATACTATACTGGCCATCAACAGCGCAAACAGCGCAATCATTAAAAGCTACCTGTAGAAGTGAAACAACACGCGAACGAACCAGTCGGAATTCCATTGAGGAGTTTGAACCCCTCGCTGATGGGACGCCTGGCGCCATCTAAGAGCGGCCGCCGTAATCTCGACAGGAAAAAAAATGGTGGCGCACTTCAACGGTGATCCAGTCAGCCTGAAACGGCTTACGGAATCACGACTAGGATCTTTATTATCATTCTCATAATCATGGCCACTTGTTGCAACTAAAGTTTAGTGCAACAAACGGGAGAAACAGGGCTTGAAGCCAAACCAGATTTCGTGAATTAACGGACAAAGAAAACAGCCCAGTGAGAGCGGCTACGACGCCCACAGACATCGCAGACCTCGCAGTAGTCGGTCCGCACATTAGTTGAAGCACCCTTTATGAAGTTCTAATTTTAAATTCAGAGTGAAGTTAGGGCTGGAAAACAAAAAAGATAGTTTTTAACCACTAGCACCACTCCTGGAGGCCTCCGACCTATCGTTCGGTGATGATCAACCCATTAGTGTTCTGGGTCCCTTGTCGCAGAAGAGCGGGCTTCGGCGCCGAAGAGCGCAGTGAGATCCTCAAAGATGGAAAAGCACCGCTTCCTGGCCATGTTTCTTATACGTGTTTTCAAACATGAAAGGTTTAATCAACGCTGCTGACAAACTACCTGCCGTCTACGGTTGACGGAACAGTTGGCGCATTATGGGGAACAATTTTGATTCGTTTCTATATATTCTTATGTTTCCTCATATATTTTTCTTCTATAGCTTTCCAAGGGTGGTAGAGCCAGAAAGAATCAATGATTTGTTTTCCGAAGTTTACGAAGAATACAAATCGTAGTAGTCGGTCCGCACATTAGTTGAAGCACCCTTTATGAAATTCTAATTTTAAATTCAGAGTGAAGTTAGGGCTGGAAAACAAAAAAGATAGTTTTTAACCACTAGCACCACTCCTGGAGGCCTCCGACCTATCGTTCGGTGATCAACCCATTAGTGTCCTGGGTCCCTTGTCGCAGAAGAGCGGGCTTCGGCGCCGAAGAGCGCAGTGAGATCCTCAAAGATGGAAAAGCACCGCTTCCTGGCCATGTTTCTTATACGTGTTTTCAAACATGAAAGGTTTAATCAACGCTGCTGACAAGCTACCTGTCGTCTACGGTTGACGGAACAGTTGGCGCATTATGGGGAACAATTTTGATTCGTTTCTATATATTCTTATGTTTCCTCATATATTTTTCTTTTATAGCTTTCCGAGGGTGGTAGAGCCAGAAAGAATCAATGATTTGTTTTCCGAAGTTTACGAAGAATACAAATCTTGCAGGTAGAAATCGAAGTACAATATTTATTTATTTATTTATTTATTTATTTGGGTTCACACAGGGTTGTTGCGCTGTTGAACAATGTTTGCTGCAGTTTTTCAGCTAATTATATCCCCTTTCGTGCATTTATGCACCAGTTTATTTATGTTACACTGAGCGCTACTAGTGTTTGTTTTTTTTTTTTCAGTTGTGTCTCAGGACAGCAAAAAAACGTAAGTTAATCACATCATAGTCGAAGCAAAGATCATAAATGAGTATAGGCTGTGGGTGTTCTAATAGGAAACAATAACCGATGAATTTGAATGTAACATATTGGATTCCACGAGGAGGCAAGCAAACCACGTTTTTTTGTAAGATTGCTTGCTCTATAAGATTTGGGCAGTTTCCAGCGATAAGCTGGTAACAGCAAGCCCAAAACATATTAATTGGAGGTACCTTGGAGAAGTCTGTGCCCTGCAGTGAGTACAGCCTTACTGACAGCGATAAACTTTTTGACTGAAGATTATGTTAATACGGTGAACACACACGTCACTCGAGCAAAAAGATTCAGAATAACTCTGTTCTTTGCTCCTTTTATTCGTACATTAGTTACGCGCTGTGATTAACTTTACTCAGGTGTAACGCAAACAAGTTTATTAGGCGGTGTCCATAAAGAAATCGTGTATGAAAACCTTCCACTTATCACGCGAACAGCGGTGCAACTGACACCTTCTCTAGTGGGCCCCGATTTGGATCCGTTTATTGCCTTGAAGAAATGCAGTGCACTTAAGCAAACACCAGGCGGATACCACCCGCCCTAGCGTCATTCAGCTTTTGGTTGTCAAAGAGATAATGGCTCTATATTTCCAGCCAGCTCACTTCAGTCTAATGAAATTAGTCTCATAAGTGTCGAAGAAATTATAGCTAACATTTCTATTTATTCGCATACGGGAGAGTTAGAAGCGCTTTAACCGCTGCGACTGCCCATGGCCAGTTGACGGCAGTTCCTTTACGGCTGGGGAATTGCAAAACTTGCGCTTGCTATCCTGGAAACGTATCAGTAGCTGTAGTGAGACGACGTGTTTCATTCGCCTGAGGCGTGCCAGAAATACCATATTCTTTCCAATTTCTGCAAGAAGAGGCGATGCTGATGCGTGGCTTGCCTTGTGGCATCTAGAAAAATTGTTATGCATTTGTCTGCGTAGCAAAGAAAGGCTTAAAGCTATGCTTTGAAACAATAATTTTTCCCATTTATCTGCAGCAAAGTATAGACACAACCCTTTATAAAGAGAGAGTGGTATGCGTTTGGAGATTAAAATATGTAGGGGCAAGGCAATTGGCATATGGCGTGAGCAGCATTACAAGTACTGGCCAGCATACCCTTTGGACTTCAAAGAATCTAAGGCAAGGCTCATGTTTAAAATGAATACGCAAGGAGCTTCTGCTTTACGTTTCTTTTTCTAGAGTGGTTGAGCTGATGAATATAGTAGCTCATTTCTCACTTCAAGAAGTCAAGCGACATACAAAGTATCGACGCTAGTATCACGCAAACCACGAACGTGCCAGGGCACACACGTCAGCTGAAAGAAAGGATGATTCAAGCGGGGTCATTCATACGTGACGCAACTCCTTCGCTTTAGTATGAGCAAGCATGAGATCACCCTTGAAGGCAGCTGAAATAAAACACGAGATTTCCTGTCAGTGCGCTGCGCTGAGTTCATTCAGTCAGACGGTAAAACGTGAATTTCATGACTCGCTTTTTAAGCAACACAGTAGCATTGATGACAAAAAGGAGCAATGGTAGTCGAGAACGCAACGCGAAAGCAAACAATTAAGCTTAGCGCAGACAACACAACTTCTCTGCTAGCGAAAATGCTGGGAATGCTGAAAGCCTTTCGCTCGTAAAAATATATCCACTTTTCATTCAAGCCCTTTGGTCTCGTTAAAAAAACAGAATTAGGTTGTCGGCATTAGCAGAAATCTCTCGCGTCTCATTTCATGATGCTCGCATAAATCAATTCTCGCGGGAACGTTTTTGTGAGTATATATGCAGCCAAACCTACGGAGCATTACCTGAATACACCAGATCCCTGCCAGGCAGATTATAGCCCCTTTAGAAATTTCTCGTATCGCGCTTTCGAATAATTTACCATTACGAAATATTCACATCATTATTGCATAAAAATATACTGCAATACAAATACAAGTCTGTACAATGGTAGAGTAGACATTGTAAGAAAGGTATAAAAATTAGGAGTACGATTAAGCTTGACCTTGAAGGCAGTATAAGCGATAGTGTGCGCACGTATTACCTCCCTTCTAATTCTCGTACCTAGGCATACTAGTGCTTTCGCTTAAACCGTCTAGCGGCCCTGTACCGAGCGTTCTTCATCGCCTTTTCGGAATCCGTCTTAGGAAGTCTCTGTTCACCAAGCACTTCAATCACGAGAACACACATCCTCAAACGAAGTCTACATACTGTTACAATACTATAACACGCAGCTGCTCCAATGTCAGATGATGTACTGCCAGCCACATGCTCCGTGACATGCGTTAAAACTCAGCGAAACACACACGAGATTATTAGTGTACACCACCGTGGTGTCTTTCACTATTAAAAAGTAACTACTCACTAATTTATCTGTCAGTCGATCAATCACGCTATAAACCAACCCATTCCACCAAACAACGCTACATATATCATATGCACTCCATGCAAGGCGTCCTTCATTTCCCCGAACGCTTTTCGACTCGTCTTTGCAGAGGCAAATACATATCAGATATAGAGTTTCGGTGGCCGCGCATGAATGCCGCCGGAGCCGTCAAAGTATTTGCGCCGGGAGCTTTTTCAGTAGGCCTTGAAAGCTCCGTCTCAAATTGCAGTACGGTGGCCGCTTTTCGGCGCAAGAACCCAGTACGCATAGCACAATAAGTCTTGCAATTGCCGATGCCTGAGCCATCTTTTAGGAATCCTGCAAAATGAGCGTTGGTTGCGTGTTCTGCGGCTGCTCGCCGATTTCTGTGCGCTTTCACATTGCGCTTGTTTCGACAACGCAGGTAATGCGAGTAACACATTAGCCGCTATTTAACTTTCGCTTGGGCATCAGTGTTTGAAGTCACATTTCTAACGTTACCGGCTCACAAAATATTAGAAGTAAAGGCTGATCTGAAACCAAAACAGTAACTGAGGTCAGGTGGATCAAAACTGGTTGGTGTAGCAACATTGTGAGGACGCCCTTGTTCAATCCATGTCAGGCGTTCTATACCTGGGGCCTCCGAACAGCACATAAAACAACCCAAATCTTTAACCGGCATGCGTCACGCCATAACGGAGGTAAGGCGATGCCAAAACAAAGGTCCACTTCTCCACCAGGTGTTTTTGCACTCCCATTTCGAGGTTGCTCACCTCATCTTTGCCATATAAACCAAAAAGAATCATCAGTAAAAAGCCAACCACAAGTCGTTCATAATCAATGGTATGCTCTAGCAAGACAATGTAAGAAATGATATGTTAACGGTGCACGTCCTGGGATTTGAGTTACACTGGAATTTCCACCCAGTAGGTTGGCTATAGTGTTCTGACAATCCTTACTTCGTGATCAATGGTATGCTTATGCGAAACAAAGGAGGAAATAAGTTGTTAATAATGCACGTCCTGGCATTTGAGCATTTTTGCTTGCACTGGTATTTCCCCCCAGTAGGTTAGCTATAGTGTTGCGACAATCCGCACACAAAACAGCTAAAATGTTCGTTGCTAAAACCTACGCATTACTGGCGTAAGGTCATATCAGCGTTGTGTACGCGTCGCTAATGGTAGGCCACCCAAAATATTTATATGTAGAGCTACTTGCTGCGTACTGCGCTGAAATGTTTCCGGCTCCTAATGTCTATGTATCGAGCGACGTATTATTCAACGTTGACAGTATTTATCTTCGAAACATAAGCTATATGTTATCTCCCTGAGCACTTCTACAATAAACTTACTTTGCTTTACAAGCATTTATGAGTAGAAATGTTACAGAGATTTCGTTGCTTTTTATCACTGACAAATTCATTTGTCTATCAAATATGACCGAAAAAGAAGCACAAAACGTCGTACATCACCTCTCCTTTTCTGAAAAGGATTGAAAACACTCACAGTGTAGCAAAGTTTTAAGCCATTTTCAGGTACAGGTAGAAAGCGGAAAGGATGACCTTTTGCAGCAAGTGAAGCCACCTAGTAACCAATGATAGTCACCGGCTCTCAACTCCGCTGCTTGAAAACTAGCTTTTTATCTTAAGCCCCATCCAACAGAGTGCAGAAATAAACCACTCATTCAGAACATTGATTATCACGGGATGCAAGTTGCGTAATTTAAGATTTTTTTTTTTTTTACACGAGTGCTTCTTTATGTTGTACTTCGTGTTAGAAGTTCGCAGTCAAACATTTCCGCAGCCGCTTATCGCGTGCAAAACGCCGCAAACCGGTACCGGATATACTGGAATGGCTGAACCGACTAGGCACTTCCGGCGAGCTCCACGAGAAGCCATGGCATGTTTCTGCGCAATGTTCGGTACGAAATTTCGGAGCTTGGATTCTGTGGATTCCGCTTTAACGTTGTTTCATATGACGTGCTGTAAGCACGGCCGTAGCTTTCAGCAAAAGCAAAGGTACCTCCTGAGAAAGCTGATGTAAAACCGATAGTTTTTTCAAAGTGAAATATCATCTTCATCATCAGAGACACCCAAACAGAAAGAGTTTGCTGACTTCGCGGTAATAATGTCCCGTGCACGGCCATACCGTCAACAAGCGATGAAGGATTCTTCTTGTGGACTTATAAAATGTTGCCAAAATACGCATCCATGCACTTAAAAATGTGCTCAGCTTAAGGTCTAGACTCGCCTTAAACTCTTCACTCAATATCAGGCGGTTTGTTATGAGCCCTTAAGTGTTCGTGTATTTTGCCATTGCACGTCTACACACTGTGTTTCGCAAGAATTCTTCGAGGATGAACTGCACAACGCAGCTTAAATTCAGTGTTTACATGCCGACGATAGGAGTGAAGCGGGCGCGCATCGGTGCGTGGGATATATCACCCAATAGACGCGTGACAGTAAGCCGTCGTTTACACGCAAGATGCTCAGTCGAAAAAGTATTTGTTTCGTACAAAAGGACCGTATAACTGCTACATTTATTCAAATAGCATAACTACATCGCTTTGCACGAGCCAGTGTAAAAGAGGGTGCTAACCTTTCAATGTTCTTAAAGTAGTGTTCACAGTTGGAGAAAAAGTCACATAGAATAGACACAAAACCCGCGCAAGACAGCTTAGAGGGACTGGGACTACACAAGAAAAGCTGTTCGTACAGGCGACTGATTCACACGAATCAGCACTTAGCGCATTATGTTTCTGGTTCTGGATACGTGTACCACCATTTTAGTCATTGCGGATAAACGCTGCATCACCACAGGTACTTTAAAATACATGCGTTTCGACACAGCCGGTTACAACTCGGCACTATTTTGCATGAACTCTGCGCCATTGCATTACATACACTTCGCAGGAAGATTAGACCCGCCAAGTATATTGTGTATTTGTGAATGGCGGCCCGAGGAGTGTTCTTCGTTGTACCTATGTATAATGGCATGGAATTCTCCTGTAGTCTATAGGCGGATTGTGCTGCCTTATAAGGGGAGACGGGACATCTTGTCACGTTGCCTGAAGAGAATTCTAATTCAGTCGGTTTGCATTTCCAGTTTAGTTGATCGAACATAGTTTTTGTATATTGAAGTGTTACACAGTGAGAAATCCCCAAGGAAACATACTATACAAGCGCCTTGCGCATATATAATTTCAAAGCTGTAATTCTCTATTCAGTGAGAGAAGATTACGAGGCACCAATTCTCATGTGCGTCCAGGGGAAGAATCTTGACGCTGATGTAAAATGAAATGGGTTCTTCGAGCTTAGTATCAAGATGCGTGCTGCATTACTCTCAATACATCTTGCAAAATGTTAATCTGCCCCCGATCCAATTTCTCGCCGGCCCCATACTAAGCATATTCGATCTGATTGGTGTCTGCAAACACACCGAGACTGTCTACAGCGCTGATTCTCATCCTGAAGTTTCCAACTCCCTCAGTGTAAATTGTGCGCCCAAACGCTCACTGACCTCCGAGAAAAGTAGCACGGAGCACATTTGGATTCAATGGGAGAGGAATCCGAAGCGTGTTCTTCGCTTTATAGGACTGACGCTTTCGTCTGGAGCGAGCTTCGTAATTAATCTGAAGGGTACTAAATCAAATCTATTGGTAGCTGCCTCACCTTTGCATGTTTAAATTTACTTTTTTTTTATTTTTTACCTCACGATTGGTTTGTCCCATGGACGATATTTAACCTGAAAGGTTAAGCAATATTTTCTAATAGTCAGTCTTTTTCAATAGTAATATTTTATTTGCATAATAATGCCAGCAAAATGGGAACCAGAATACAGCTGAGACATGTGTAACAGCCTGGTTACCAAAATATTACATTCTTAACCTTTTAACTATTGCCTTTAGGCTTTACATCTATAAGGAGGCTGGAAGATCGCCGTAATTGCTATCTTTGTAGGTTTCTAGATTTTCTAATTATCAACCTCATTACCGCTGCCTTGCGTGGAATTGAATTCTGGAGCTGTACTCGCGCGTAATTGAAACTGAACGGCTGCCGACAGTTCTGCTCCAAGTACGCCTGCGAGCGCTCGTGGCACGGCACCTCGCTTATCCCGTGGGCTCCTGTCACAGCGCTCGAGCTGAAATTGCGAAAACGCTGGCATGTTACAAGTGCGCCGCTGTACACCCTACCTCTGGGCTTGGCTAGCGATGTTCCGGTCACTCACCTCGGAACTCCTCATGCTGCTGCAGCTATTGGAGTGCCACTTCCTGAAATTCCAAATATGACGTGCATATAATCTTACTGACCTGTAAGACACTCAGTAAATAAGAAAACCTAAAGTAAACGTTAAAGAGTTAATTTAGGATTACAATTTAACAAGCATCATAATTAAACTCATTTGCACTGTTCTGATGCACATGGCTGCTATCGATGCTATGGCGAAGCAAGTGGTATTCGCATTGATAAATTTCTTTAAAACAATTCTGACAGACTTAGAGGAGAATCTTTGGATAATTTGCCAAATATATTGCGGCCGGGAGACTGCTTCAGGTCAGGCCTAATGATTTATTTTTTTTTTTGTTAATTTCCATAAACAGTTGCAGCTGACGCTGCGTTCGTCACGCTAATCAACACTGACTCCTATTGTCCATAATTATAGAAGTCCTCGTTTGCGCAAAGAATTTTCAATGCCAGTATATTTGGTACAAAACACAAGAGAGTCCGGAGCAACAAAAGAATGCCTAGAAAAAATGGCTAATGCGTACTTATTAAAACCCTCCATGTGTTTGCAAGCCAATCGTATAGGCCTAAATGTAACCAAATCTAAATATGTAATTTTCAAACCCGTCAGTAAGCGAGACCTTACCTCTATTAGCATCAAATATGAAGGTTATCTTGCTGGAGGAGGTCTTTCAGCAGAAATTTCTGGGGGTTTGGTTTAGCAGTGATCTTTTGTGGAACACCCACATCGATAGCCTTAAATCTGATTTGTCACGAGTGACAGGTTGTCGTTACAGAATTCAACACTTAATCCCATCTTGGTTGAAACAAGCTCTGTATTACTCTCTTTTCTACTCAAGAATAACCTGCTGTATATTAGTCTGGGGCACAACTACTGATCACAATTACAAAAAATTAATTACTCTACAGAAGCAGGTATTGCGTATATGTGAAAATTTTCATGATGAGAAACATAAACTAAGAACTCACCCACTCTTTCTGAAATACAGTATACTCAAGGCAGACAAGGTTTACTACTTTACTACTTTGAGATGCCGCGCTGGATACATAAAAATCGTTTACATAACACTCCTACAGACAGAGTAAGCTTGTACGCAATCAGGGATCCTAAATTAAAGTTGCCTATAATCAGAAAAAAATTGTAGGCGCCAAACACTGTCCTTCAAGGTTAAAAAAAAAAATGTCCAATAGAAGAGATATCCCCATAAATTACTATCAACCCTTTTCTGCATTCAAGAAAGATTGTAAGAGATTTCTTTTGTGTAGTGATATTGCATACTCTCAGTAATATTACTCCGCCCGCGCATGCTTTAGATGATTTGTTGGTCAATGTTTCTTTGTTTGCTTACCAGTGAGTTATTGTACTTAAATTGTTTGGCCAATGTAATTTGTAATTGACTGTGTATTTGTTTACTTGTCTTATGATTTAAATGTAAAAAAGAAAGGGAAAAACGCTCCTCTCTGATATAGGGTTTTGTACTGTGTATATTTCTTTAGCTTTCATTATTTTTGTATGCCTGTGATACTCATCGTAAAATTGTGCCTATTAAGTGTCTTCATTATATTCATATTGTACCTACATATAATTATTTTGTAGACACTGCGCACAAATGTCATTATTGTTTTGTTTCGTTCCTTTTATGTCCTGATCAAGGCTACTGTTGCGTGCCAGCCTGCCGCAATATTGTACTTTCGATGCTTACTGATCATGTAGCAGGGGGCTGAGGCCACGTCAGGTGACCGCGCCTTTAGCCTCAGCCTCCTTTTAGGCAAATGCCTAAAGAAAGAAAGAAAGAAAGAAAGAAAGAAAGAAAGAAAGAAAGAAAGAAAGAAAGAAAGAAAGAAAGAAAGAAAGAAAGAAAGAAAGAAAGAAAGAAAGAAAGAAAGAAAGAAAGAAAGAAGAAAGAAAGAAAGAAAGAAAGAAAGAAAGAAAGAAAGAAAGAAAGAAAGAAAGAAAGAAAGAAAGAAAGAAAGAAAGAAAGAAAGAAAGAAAGAAGTCGTTGACACAAGGCTTTAAAAAGAGAAGCTGCACCTCGCGCGGAGTCACAGCATGACGAAGGAGCCAAGTCGGCTCCGAAACGTCGTAATTTTCCGTTAAAGAACGTGGTTGGACATTTACCTTAAGTGTAAAATTAAAAATAAATATTCAATTAACCGATAAACTGGGCAAAAAGGAATTCTCACGGCTTTCTTGTTCGATGAGGCGTCGTAGTCGTAGAGGTGATAGCTAGTGGCGGTCGTATAAGATGAGGAGCAACAATGAGTTGATCGCGGGCTCTGTGAAAAAAACAAGACACTTTCCCTGAGGAAGAAACCACGAGGGTTGCTCGAGAAACTACATCTCTGTAGAGCGCACAGCTGCGGGCGTGCTGCAGTCCGCCTTTATATACTCTCGGCTAGTTGCGCTGCGACCAAGGACACGCGCGTGCGGGTCAATGCCCCGAAGTGTAATGCCGAAGAATGCACGGAGAGCGGGGACATCCCGCAAGTTCCTCTCTATATGTGAGGCAGCTTGTGGCAATTTAAAACATTCAAAACAGCTAGCATATTTGCACTAAATGGGAAAAAAATTAAATCGAGTGTACAGTCGACAATCTATAAAACAGATTGAAACAAATGAATGCTGCATTAAAAAAAGCAAACTAACATTAAACAAAATTAAAGATCTGCCCTGAAGAGAATAACTGCATAAAATTAAACTAGATGCAAATAAACCTAAAAACTTAAATATCTGTAATCATGAACGCAAATATTAGCACTCACAATATAATTTAGCCTGCATTTTGAATGCCTGCTTAGAAGACAGTTAGATTTTTTGTACATATCCTTACCATACTCTGGCTTCTAGAAAGGCAACTCTTCCGTGTATTTCGTTCTTAATATATTTGTCAGTCATTCGGCATTACTGAACTTATATGGTCATGCACGTCTATAATTCTGCTTTTCGCATATGTTTGCTATGTATGCTTCTTAAAACAATCGATGTATCAAAGCAACATGAAATATTGTTTTAAAAGCGGAGGTTTTCTCAGATATGCATAAAAGCCATAGTATTTCGAGAACTGGCATAAACAGCTTTTTCGCAAGATTAATACCTTATCATATTTGGACTTCCTTGTTGGGGCGCATACCAATGTCACGCAACAAAGTGTCGGGAGAACAAGAGGGTTGTATAGCTGTTTTAATACGTAGCACTACTAGCCACAATCACTGAATTCCCGTTGTTTTTCCTAAGCCGCTCCCCTCTTACTGTGTCTCTCCGTTAACATTCGCGTGAAGGAGAAGGTGGCGACATGTTCGTCATGCAGTTTAGCCAAAGAGGAGGCGGGTGGCCGCACAGCTGCTGCCATTCAGGGTACTGCCTACTACAGTTGCGTCCATCACAGCCGTCACCCGGCCCTGTTGTTATAGTGCTGTATACAAACGCATGGCCACGCGTACACGCTACTTCCGGTTTTGCTCCACCGACGTCTCTCGCATGACTGGGGGACATATGGGCCGGCCAGCCGGCACTATCTCTGAATCCTAGAGAGGGAAAAAAACGCGTGTGAGGGTAGAACCAGATATCACCCTACCCTGGTCTGTTCGTTTTTTCTTACATCCCCTCTGTTTTGAACTAGTTTGTTTATTTCATTGAGCCACTTTTTTTTTTCGCTGAACTTGCTGTCTTCTTTGTTTGGCTTAGTCGCAAAGAAGCGGTAGTGGCCAGAACCGCATATACTGTGTGCTTCTCTTTTCCTACCGTGCGGCGTGCGGTTGAAAACAGCGACATCGCTGTTGGCTGCTCGCGGCTTTCCGTATGAATAGAATCTGGAAGAAGGGGACAAGTTTGCCCAGCCGGTGGCATGTCGCTCGCGCAACCACTGCCTAGGCATTTCTCCCGTTGCCTCAGCCACCTCACAGCCCTCACGGGCAGTAGACATGCACGCGCAGTGCTCCCGACACACCGGCGTTTGTAGCACGCCGTGTCGTGAAGCAGCCCGTGCTCCCCTCCACGCCTTAACGGGCGCTCCGCTTAAAACGCCGCTACCTGCTCTTCAACAAACTGTAAAAAAATATATACAAACGTACAGCGGGTAAGCAGTGCTAGAGCACCAACTTCATCGCCATTACTTTTTTTCTCACCGCAGTTGAATCATATGTGCTATTGCGCATTGTCGCTTATATTCCTGTAAAGTTCAATACTTAGATGAGATATGTGCTTGTTCAAAAAGAATTATTTTCGAAACCCGCCAGCAAGACTTCGGTTTCCTTACTGTATTGATCAAAACGCTATTGTTGATTATACGACTGTTTTTTCATGTGTTTCATTAACCTGCCGAAGTAGGAAGTATACAACCTCACCTGTATTTGCAGTATGTCTGTTCACAGTCGCTTGAGAAATTTATGCAGCTCTTTATGCACTACTATAGGTACTTAATATAGTGGGAAATAAAAAAATACGTTGGAGTCATCTGCATACATTATTACCGCTTCATTGACGACTCACAAGAAAAGCAAAGTACTTAACTTCCAACGTTGCGGGACGCTTTTTCGCGGTCTCATTTTATCAGGGGACATATCCAGGAATTCTATGCAGTTGTTTCAACCACTTGAATAACAGACAAAACACTACCTCATAAATCATTGCACGTAAAACGCATATTTCTCAATTTTCTGAGCAAAACGTATAACTGATACAATCAAAAGTCTTTCTAATCTAAAAATAGGCAATTTCTTTCTTCTTCTACTTTTTGCGCAAGTCTTTTACCTTTTTGCTAATATGAACCAACTCGCCCAAAAGAAAGTACTTATTGAGGCAATTATGAGTATTGGCTTCTTACTCTTTCCTATCCTGTTATTCTTAGTGGGCAAAAGTGCTTATTCAGTGTATTTATATTTTTTAACTATACTAACAGGAAATGACGCTTTGCTCAGCAAGACACGCCAATAGCCTTTCATCAATCTCTTGCACAAACATTTCCCTGAAAACGCTCAAAAGTGATCCAGTCCAGTAGCTGTAGTGTCATGCTCTTAAGCGGCAAATCCTTGATTGAGCACCACCGCCCTCCGCATCGACGTAACCGGTGGGAAACCATGAGGTAGCCATGGAGGCCATGTCTAACTGCTACAGGATGGCACAGGGGGTCAATGGTTTTACATTTGGTAGTGGCAAACCTAAACCGCCAACAACAGCCGCCAACAATTACGGTCAGTTCGACCATGGACACCTCGGACGCGCTGATGAATGGGACTACTGGTGTCCTAAGGCGTTGGAAAGAGGGTCATGCTGGTTAAAGAAGAATAGGAGAGGCAACTGGTTGCTCATTTGCAATAATGCAGGGTCAAATCGAAGTTAAACACATAAACAGCGTGTAAATTTCACACTTCAGAGTATCGTAATTGTCGGCTGACAGTGCAGACATTGCCAGGCCAAAGGAGAAATTAGGACATCGTTTGCGTTATTCCATGGTTACAGGAATTCTTGATTAACAAAAAATGGTTTCTGTATTTGAACTTCTTTACCTTCCAAAGCGTATTACCAAATTAGAGCTATGCTTCAGTGATTGGTTTCTTCATTACTTTTTAACATACTAATGTGGGATGTTCCTATTCATTCGTAAATAAAAGAGCATGTGTATATAGGTGATATTGCCTTTTTGGTACCTGCGAAAGATGTCCATTCGTTATATTAGCTATTGAAAGCCTACCTAAATGTCTTTGAAGTTTGGCTGGGTAAGGTAAGCTTAATCTTAACGTGAACAAATAATTAGTAGTCTTTTTCCCAGAGGCATACCATCTTTATATCTCCCTTGCGAGTAGCGGTTTACAGATCCCAGATCCCAGAGGTTGAATCCTACAAAGAACTGGGTTCAGTATACCACTCCGAATCAGACTGGCGACGTTACATAAAAACCAATTATCTGAAAAGCGAGCGTGCGCTTGGTTGCCTGATTAGATTTAGCAATAAGAAATTCGGCATGTGCAGACGCATGTTTGTGTTCAACTATAAAACTTGTGTAGGACCAATTCTGGAGTACGGTTGCATTCGTTTCTCTTTTAGTCCTAGGTACAAACTGCGACCTTTATTGCTTTTTTAGAGATGCTCTTTAAGCTATACCTTGGTTTGGCAAAATCAGTCGCGCATGCAGTGCTCTATTCAGAGGATCATGTACGAGACTTGAACTCTCGATTTGAGCTTCTTTATGCATACACCTTTCTACGAACGTGTCCGCCTCTATCTTGAATGGTTCCTCCAATTTTTATCCTAAACCAAGCTTTGCAATGTTCTTTGAACAATCGCTTCTATTTAGTTCAAATCGCTTGAATAAATGCCGTCTTTGAGGATGCTTATTACAGTATCCAAGAAACGTAGCTATTATCATAAAAGACTACCTACGCGATAAAAAAAACAGCAATAGGAATTTATTTCCAAGCACTCGATTGGAGATTTTCTGTCCGCATCCCGGTATACCAGCAAATATTTACTGTCAAGTTGCTTTTAATTGGTTTGGCCCTTCAAAGCGCTTCTTGTAACATTATCCACGCAATCAGTCTCTCGAATTGCCTCTGATCCTTAGCAGCGATAGGAAACTCGAAGGTGCATATTGTGAGGCCATTCCTTATGTTTTTATTGGGTTCCGAGGCATCACTTCTGATATAATTGCCGATTTCTGGTGCATTACGCTTATTTATATGCCTGTTTTGTACTTAACATGACCTTGCTGAGAATGTGCCGTTTTGAAAGGTCCAAACGCTGCACTTCTTGAGACATAAGCAGCTCCTTGCAAGTGCGTAATTTGAACATTTTGGTGAATTTTCTTTCAAATATTAGGCATTGTACCTCGAGGCAGTGTGGTCTCCATGACGCTCTTGCTTTTCAGAATTCATTGCTGTCATTCTGAACACCCTATCGCATCGTTGTGCGTCCTGGGATGACGCTATAGTTACGCTCCTCAGTGAAGAAATTATTAGAAAATTCCTCTTCCTCGCTTAGGCTTGCCGCTCACAATTTTTCTCCTCCCCTCCTTTGGTGCAAAAGTGTAAGGCCATATCCTAATTGTGGTGTGTAGATTATAGGTATAATACTGCGATGAAAATATATCTTGTTTAGCACATCTCTGTCGATTTTACTTACAAGTTATACTTGTATTCTTTATTTTATTTTTAGTTTTGATTGCTCTCTCCACCAAATCATACTTTCTTGAAAATATATACCGCAAACACTCATTCCTAGTTATGCAGCGTATGCCCTGACCGCTTATACATTTCTTGTACCTGCACTAAACCCTGATCAATCCCCCACTGTGGGTATCTGCCTTGCGTACACAGGAGAAAAGAAGAAATCTGGCGGCTTATCACTGGAAAAATCGGCTACCAAGAAGGCGCAGTGGTCGAACACAGTGGCGAGCGATGCTAATCTGCTTTGTTTCAGCCTGGCTTCGTAATCCACTACAGACGAGTTGGGGCTTTAAGGCAACCTCGGCGAAATCCATGAATTCCGGTGGAAATGCTTCTTCAGTAAAGTGTCACTGACGGAAAAAAAGTCGGGCTTGAGGATGGTTCAAACAATGAAGTAAGTATATATATGAAACAAAAATGCTGTGTATAGAGGTGCTGCCACTGTGCGATGCCTCCTCAGTAACTTGGATCATTACAAAGAATTTGATTGTACTAAGACTTTGTCACCCTCCATTCATGCCCTAACTCTCCTTTACTTCTCTTTTCCACCTCCCCCAAGGAAGAGAGGAAGGCTCGGGTCTCTTTTCTGCCGGCTGACCCCTATGCCTTTCCTTTCATTAAATAATTTTTCTTTCTGACAAAGAAATTAATACTTGGCAGCATGAAATACCGTGAACATCAAATATAATTGAACGGAGCGGTAGCGGCCAGCATTCTCGAAAACTTTGGTCACTTCCTTGCGCATTCACTTTCCACTTAAAGATAGCTGCGAAGTTCTCAGATACCGTGTGTCAAACTTCAGCAGTTATCTCGAACATCACGCACGAACATAACATTTCTTAACCTTGTTCCCTTTACAGTGCAGCTGTTTCAACAAGGTTCCACGCTGACGGTGCTCTGTCATGAATATAGCTGATGAACAGAACGCATAACGAGTCTTCCCGGCAGTCTACTGCAATGAGCTGCACATATACTGTGCGAGGAGACTGTACAGATGATAGGACTCCTTGAATGATGTTCTTCGCTGCAGGAATCGCCTTTTGTCTAGTACTACGCCGAAAGGCCATCGAGGGAAGGAGACATTGAAGCACTATGGAAGAGGCTACACGAGAATCTTGAAAAAAATTGTCCTTTTTTAAAATTGAAACCGAAAAAGCACTGTCATTCGTAAATCGCGGAAATGACAGAAGAAACGGATAATTCCGCCATTAGGGAGGACGTTAGGGAAGCCAACATCAAGCGGGCACGCCCACTAAGCATGCAGTGTTAGCAACGCGAACTCCAATCTCAATAATTTAAAGCACTGCAAAGAGTTTTTGCTGAAAGTAGGCTACTTTTTTTCCTGGTGTCAGCATTTATTCTTATGTCACGAAGTAGAACATGTTTCTAATAAAACGTTCCCAAAAGCACTATTTTCTTCGGCGGTGGCAGGATTATTAGACAAGCAAAATCCCGGTTAACTCTAGTTGAGCTTGAAGGTCGTCCGCAGATACCGATGCTGTGGCTGGTCCTACCACCAGTAAAGTTTCGTACAGCGCCGGGCGGATGGCGTAACTGCTGCTCTTCTTTTGGGTGAACTGCAGAAAGAACCTGTAAGAATCGCTGTCCAATTAGTATCAGCTGCCACCCTATTTTACAGCCACGCAATAAAAAAAAATGCTACCCATGACAAGGTTAGACATCGCTGCGTTTAGCGAATAGGGGCGCTACGTATCGAACCCGACTAACATGCTTGCCGATGAGACATGGCTCAAAACTTGCTGTCGCCATGAGGGAAGGAAAATTAAGGAAAGACCGTTACCTCATACATTTTCAAGCTGGACGGGAGGACTGCCTTAGCCCAGTTGCTCACGCCTCGTCTGCGCTTCAACAGTTTTGCGCAGGCACCACTAACTCCGCTATGCCTTAGATTTGGAGTTTTAAGAACATTTTAGCAGAGCTGTTTTACAGGCAGCATTAAGGAGCTGACACACAGGGACACTGCTGCGCATGCGCGAAACACTCAGATTCAGAGTTATTAGGAACATTTAAAAGAGCAGTTTTACGGCCAGTAGGGCAGATGAGCGGGGATGCCACTGTTGATGCACGCAACGCTCAGGCGACCAGAGGGTTTTCTGCGCCCAGCGCTCGCCCGCTGGTCTAGTCATCCCAGTAAAGTGTGCAAAGTGCGCGAGAGTCGTTAATCATCACATGGCGGTCTTTAGTGCAAAACGAAAATGCCAAACTTGTTTTTTTCTAGCACAACAACTGATCTTGAATTGTCGATAGCCAATGTGAGGTCTGCGATTCAAATAACACCTTAGCCTGTTGGCATACGCAAATTACTTCTACACTTTCGTCTGAATGAAAGCCAGCTTGTGTATGCAGATTCGACCACACTAGTCTAGAGCACTCGAGTGGTGCAGTGCTTAGGTTTTGAAGAAAAACTCCGAAGCAGATAATCAGTTTTACTGATAATTCTTGAGATCCAGAGCAGCTGCAACATGATGCAAACCACACAGACACAAGCGTATTGTCCTTAATAATATAGCTACGTTAATGTATGCCTTATTTTCTTCACTATAACGCTCGAGCACTCTAGTAAGTGTGATAGCCCGTGTACATATGCACATATCAATATTATGGCAAAGCGCACCTGACACCCGATGCTCATCGCAAGCCGGCGCGCTATTGGAGCGTGCTTTGAGATACCTGTAAGCGAAATGCCACACTGCTTTGCCTTTTTCGTGAGCGCGAACATCGGAAACCATAATATTTTACGAGTGGTGTTGCCGTTTTCTCCCTCTCGCAGTCTTCGGAGTATTCTACTACCCCTCCCCCCCCCCCCCCCCCCTTCTTCCTTTTTCTCGGTGCAAGTACTCTGCGCCAGAACAAAATTTGCGTTCATTTTTCGCCTCTGTCTTCCCGTACTTCGGAGAGGTATGGGAAGGAAAAACTTCATCCAGTTTGCATATTTCATTTTCTGCTCGTGTGAACGCGGAAATAGTTTTGACCAGCTTTGGAGGAGCCCGCAATGTGAAAACCTATTCACAACGCAACTCGGGCTAACCGCTCAAACTACTGAAAAAAAGGAAGTACGGCCGGCAGTTGTGCGCATTACATGACTCTGTAAATATTACCGATAACGCTGCGAGACATCGCCGTTATAAAGAACTCTGCGCCCCTGCGTGCTCGTATATTACGTCTTAACGGTGGTGTGAATAAAATGTGCAGTTTGCATGTTTTACTTTGACTTCATAATCAGTTCAGAAACCTAGAGTTTCTTTTTTTTTCACACACCTTGCAAATCTCTTTCGATCACTCTCGATCGGTTTGGGGGCTAACACCTGTTATGAAATTTGCAAATATGCAATAGCACGGAAATTCACTGAGAAAGCGATATGCTGATCGCTTTGAGCATTTTCTTTGCATGCAACACATCAAGGTGGCACAGTGATGCATGGCAGCATAAGCGGCACATTTTCATAAACGGCTTCTTATTTTCAGCAATTTCATCCTGCAAATGAGAGCTGAAAGAATGCCCGAAGTTTAGAATTTGAGACCTAAACTCGAAGAGCATCAGCTCGCGAACAGGCTTCGCAACCACCCTACATTAACTCCTTAGACTCTACTCAGTGTCGAAAAGATTACAAAATTTGCTCGGAAACTTTGCAAACTTTGCAAACTACGCATCAACTATCATTCCGTTATATCAGCATGTCGTATGAACTGAATGCACTTCAGTGATAACGAACGTTTACTGTAAGCTTTCAGGATCTTGTGTCGTTCATGAAACGCAAGTATCGCACGAAAATGTAAATTTTAAATCTAACCGGCCCGTTCTGTCAATGTGGGTAATGTAGACGACGCATGAGACCAAGTTGCACCAAAAAATCCCCAATACCCATTGAGAAAGCATATGACTTCCGCTAAATCTTTTGCTACGCAGGTCAGGTAGCTAGGAATTCTCCGATACTTCGCTTCTTTTCCTTCACTTGCACAGCTGTCTGTTCCAGGATACTATCGCTCGCTGTCATTACGACAAGGGGGGGGGGAGGGGGGGGGGGGGGGGGGGGGGGAGGGTGTAGTGCTGATTAGTTGGCGGACGATAAGACGTCACCACACCATGTCCCATCACATGGTGTGGTGACGTGTGTGACATCAAAGAGAAGCTGTATCGACGTCAGGACAAAGGCTTCACTTGTCGCCAATGTGTCTTCTCGTTTATCTACGTTTCTTTTACACTGCCAGTTTCTATGCCTTCTCGACTGAGATCTCAGTGGGAGTCGAACTTTCCAGGAGCTCTGGGCATTGCGTGCCATGGAGACACATCCGTACTGCTTTGTTGGTCAGGGCTTTTTTTTACATACCGATGTCAGGCGGCCGTTCACGTAACATCGTAGATCGCGACTGTGTCTTCAGGAATAACTTCGAGATAATTCAGGAAAAATGTTAAGATTAGTGGTTAAATCTAAAAGTGAAGGGCATGCATGCAGGTGACCGAAGATCCTCAACACAAACCGCGGACTGAAGACGTTAACGCACTCACATGATACCATTAAGGGCGGAGCTTAAGTACTCCCAATTTTACATGCTCGCATGATGCTGTTGCACCTAGACGGTGGGGTTATTATACACTATATCGCAACACTATAAACCTCATCTTGACGGTGGGGTTTATAGTGTTGCGATCATTTTGGGCTACTTGTACGGCATAGGTAGTAGGACAAAGAGTACACGCTTTTGTCTGGTGGCTGTAACCCAAACACTCCTAAAACAATTTGTAAATAGTTAAAGCAGCCAATTAACTGTTCCACATTGAGTGAGGTTGGTCATATTCATACAATCCTGTATCCATGCATGCACACCCGTAATATTTTCGTGCTTCTGCGGTACTTTAATGCTACACCGAAAGATTCATCATCGTAAGCATCATTGGGACACAGTGGTTAATATCTGAACCAGAAATATTTGCGTCAGTTTTATGTCTTTTACCTTTCGCAGTAACGAATTTACTACAAGAGAGTACCTGATCATTCATGTATGACTTGTTGAAAAGGGCGCTGCTCACTAGAACAGGCCTACAACTCTCAAGAGTGCGCCATGTTTGTTTATTTATCTTTGGTCCATCAAGTATGCAGTAATACTTGATTAAAACAAAGAGGGCTAGCAAAGTAGAAAAGGCAGAAAAGGCTGTTCGCCTTGAAGGCATTCGTAGCGCTCTTTCAAAAACAGGACATTTTTTGTTTTGTGTGTGCATAAAAGCATTCTGGTTTCCCCGCATTTCCGACGAAGTCGAAATCAAAAGAAGTCGTGCTACTTTTCTTGGCCATCTAAAATGGCAGTGCGAAAAGATCACGGTGTTAAAGCCGTCTTCTAAGCCTTGATGTGGCAGGTGCCGACAGTCGCTGCAGCACATTTCAGCCACGTTGTATAAGCACAGCCTAAGTGTACCGGTCGTCCGCAGCTCCCTACTATACACCTGGTCTTAGACCTTGCTACAATTTCGTTAGGAAAAATGTCACTTTTTCGCCTCCCGTCCTGCTCACTTCAGAGCGCTGTGCACGCACGGTTGCAGCGTTGTAGCCCACAGTCCGTGTTTGCTTTGTCATTACTTATTATCTAGTTTTTATTTTCCAATTCTGGCCCGCAGCTGGGGCTTGAGCTAATGCATAGGCATGAAACAACGCGGCTACATGTCGTCGTGCATTAATTAGTGTGTCCTCCTAACTCCTTCGCACAGACACGCGAAATTGCGTTGTTGCCACATCATGGTTGCGAAAGCGTTGTACGATGCCGGTAAACGGCGGCGGATTTATGCGTCAAAGATAACAGTTTCGCGTCGCTTAATGGCGATGGACTTCTGTCATTACCGCATCGCAACACCTGTGCCAGCTTCCTAAGCAGATAATACGGCCAACAAAATAGCGCACGTTCCAGTTTCATATCAGCATGAGACTGCTTGCTGTATAAGCAGGCTTCATATAATCCCTTTTCGAAGTTGTGCTCTTCTAAAACTCGTGAGATGTACATATATATTAAACAATTAGCTTTTATCCCTCACTAATATAAACTTACAATGTTATGATCGTTTAACTGATGATCAATTTCATTTATTGGTGTACCCAAACATTATTTCCTAGCTAAAATAAACCTAAAACGCCAATGATCGCTTATTTGATGATCGTTTCGATCTATTGGTGTAACCAAAATGCTGATGCTAGCATGTGATTGCATCTTAAAACTTATGACTTCGGCAAATAAATGAGCTCTTTCGATTTAGTCGATAGCTCACAACGTTCTCATGAACTGTTTTCGCAAGGCAGCTTCGATTATTTAGTTTTCTGCGCAGAATTTATGTATATTTGCTCTCAAAGCGGATGTGTCATAAAAAATAATATTGGTAAGCTCATTTCGTTTAGGCCTGGAAAAACAACACGAACGTAAAAAATTCAAGTTTAGTTAACTCATCCCCATTCTCCTTGCATACAAAGTCGAGCAGAAGTACCTGTCTTGCTTCATAATGAGAAGGAATCGAAAGAAGGTGCGGGCTTAAAAATTCTGGCGGCTGTAAGATATATTTACATCATAAGAGGGAAGGGTAGGAGGATTTCCACAAGCTTTTCTGGCAAGCCATGAAGCTTTGCCCTAGAAAATTTATGTTTAGGAGACAAACTTTCAGGCTCATTACTTCTCCGAGCACTAACTTGAGGTTTCGCGTAAAGCACACACAAAGTGGTATTTAAAGCGATGCCGCATAATCCGGAATGCTGACGCTGTGCAAGTAGAGATAAAATCTGTTTGAATGGTCGGTAAAATGCACAATACCTGGATATTTTCTTGCCCCTGGCTGTGTGGGTATAAATAAAGCCGCTGCATAGCTCGTTCAAAATAAGTGGCCATTTATTCCACCCTTCCATCCTTCCCCTTTTTAGTGAAAAAAAGATAGTACTAGCGAACGGGCAAAAACAGGAAAGGATAAAACTCGTGCAGCACCATTTAAATGTTATTGTCGCTCCAGTCAAACTTTCTACTGAAACGCTTCGAATTCATGCTAGACTTCTGGTACCGTTCAAGCGCCAAAACCTGCTGAGTGGGTTGACGATATTATCACCGCTTAAGTAGAATCTGGTGTTCAAGCCCACTATATGAACCGAGTTAAGGGACGAACATTTTATTATGGCTTTAACATGCCCCAGGACGCTTGCTTATCCCGATGTTTGAGAAAACGTCCTGCGATATTCATTACCCCCGGCGAATTGCAGCTCGCTTCCTTAATTTGTTTTCAGTAAGACGAAACCACCGTATGGGAGCGCAATTAGGATCACGTATCTTTTATATAACCAAGCAAAAGTGACCCTTTTTTTTTTTCTGGTACATAAGCCTATTAAACTTATTTGATAGTGACAGGATTCCAGCGATTGCTCTGACGGAGCTGTGCAAGCAACGTATTTCTTTTTATTAGTTAAGGTACCATGCGCACATTGCTGACCGGAGGATAAAAGTAAGCGGCACATATTCTTTGTTCCCTGCTCAAGTGACTTGTTCTAGAACAATGCCACACAGCAGTAAGAAAAACAGTTCTCAGTAACAGGCCTCGAATTTCCCGACTCACATCGCCCGACTCGCAAACGGCTGCAACATAATCCAAACCTTTCGTATTTTTTTATATTATCTTATTGCGGTGCATAATTTCGTTACGGGAGTTTTTCGATATTTTAAGATATTTATTTCCCGCCAGCGAACACACAACTAGCATTACTGGCGGAAAGCGTGCGCTAGTGAAGTTTTTCCAGAGAAAAGGATATAAAAAATGAGCCGATGCTCAGCCCGCAATCAATTATCGAACGTTAGCTGTACAAATCTACTTTTTTTTTTTCGTTGTTGCATGAACTAATTTAGCAGTGCTGTAACCAATTTTGTTTATATTCGGTTCACACGTTGTATATCCAGCATCGCCGTATCGTATACTCCTTCATTACACTCGAAATGAGAGGTGTGCGTCAAATTTAGATAGCAATGTGTACAGCACATAACGAAAAATTGTTTGACTCCATCCGGAATGTTCTTTGATAAATGATTCTGTCCCAATAGCCATCAGAAGATATCTAAAAGAGGACGGGGGGAAGAGGGGGGGGGGGGGGGCAAAGTTTGCAATAGCAAAAGTCGCCGGAGCAAATCTCCCGCGCAGACTGAACTCTGACTCAACAAGCAATTTTGCGCTCCTTGCGTGACCTGCCGAATTATTTGACACCCCCCCCCCTCTCCCCCGAGCCTTCTGCGCATATTCGCTGACCCCCAATTCTTGTAGAAATGATGATACTAAGGTGTCTAACCTCAATGCCCGCCAGACTAGAGGATGTATAGTTTACATGTCAATACAAAAGTGTAGTTCTCAATTGGGGTTCTTGAGCACCACTGCTAGGCAACAACCACTATGTCGTCTTTACAGGGCAGTTGTTGTGCAACTGTCGTTAAACGCGGGGTTGTGGTTGCATTTTGGACGCATGATGTGGTATCACCTTGACCCCGAAAAACGTCTCTAGCTAATGGTCTACGTTTCTGCCATTGCATGGTTACCAGACAAACAAGTTTACACAAAGAAGGCTACTCATGGCATTGAGTAACATCAATCAGGCAAGAAACCACAACAACAAAAAAGAGTAGCAAAAATGTCATCCTTTTTCTTCATTCTGTATCTTTGCAGCATGTCGAAATTGTATCGTTGACGCCAGACGTTTCGATTAAATTCGTCATCTGCTTGAGGAAATATTTCAGACATAATTTTCGTAGTCACAATTCGTGTAAACGGAATACAAGAAGCAGCCAAAGAATTCGACCGGTTTTTGCTTGCATTTGCTTGTCTGTGGTGTCCCAGATGTGACTAACTGCCGAGAACTTATACGACTACTTCTTCAAGGCTGACGGCCACACTCCTGATTACGCGGGAAAGCCTAAACAAAGAAGTGGCAACGTCCATTTCCGTCTTTTAAATTGTATCTTTTATCACGATCACTTGGACCAAACTCCCGACACGCTTGCGCAGCGGTAAGGGCACCCGACTTCTGTACCCAAGGAGGTTCGACGTACCAAATCTTGGCCGCGGTGACCGTATTTTGATGGAGGCGAGAGTAAAATGCCCGTGTGGTGTGTGATATCAGTGCAAGTTGAAGAACCCCAGGTGGTCGAATTTTCCGAACTCTCCAGAACGGCATCTCTCCTATCTTGAGTCGCTTTGACACAGTAAACCATATAAACCAAACCAAACAAAACAAAACCAAAGCCTGCCCTAGCACGATACTGAGAAAGAAGAAGAGCGCGTTCACACACGCGCTTTCCCGAACACTGGTTCATTGTTAGAGCTACTTGAGCGCGGAAAATCTATTTCTTTGACGTCGTAAAATGGAGCATCCCAGAGAAAGGGACCACCGCGCTATTATTCCACCCAGTGCAGCCCCTGGCAAGACCTACAACATTATTGGTGAGGAATGAAATATCTCCTCTTTTTTCCTAATATTAAACTGGATAGCACCATGATACAGCTGCCAAGTCTAAAGACCCGGTTGAAATTCTTTACGCGGCGGCAACTTTTTAACGGATGCAGACCGAAAACGACGGTGTAGTGCTTTGGGATGTTAGCACATATTATTGAACTCCAAGCGGGCAAAATGATCTTGCAGCCCTTCATAACAGTGCCTGAATCTTCGTTTTCTTTTTCGCTTGAGGCGTCCATTCTTCCCACATGGCACCGGAGGTGTTTACAGAGAAATGAAACAGTTTGCTTTGCTTGTTGGGTTTGGTTTGGTTTGTGGGGTTTAACGTCCCAAAGCGACTCAGGCTATGAGAGACGCGGTAGTGGAGGACTCTGGAAATTTCGATCACTTGGGGTTCTTTAACTAGCACTATCATCGCACAGCTTACGGGTGCCGTGCTTTTCGCCTCCGTTAAAAAGTTGCCGCCGAGGCCGGCATTCGATCTCGCATCCTTGGGTACAGTAATCGGGCGCTGTAAACACTGCGCCAGCCCGGCGGGGCTTTACTTTTCTTGTGTTCTTCAAAAGCAGGTTTCATTTTCAGCAGTTAAATAGCATTGTGAAAGAAAATACCAGTTACGCGCAGGCTGCAGACATGAGTCGCTACAGCTAAAAACCAAGGGCTGCAGTAGCATGCATTAGAGAGGCTGGTGGCATAGCAGTGGGCGTTTTAGATGAGGGCATTGGTTTCGGATTTGGCGGCTCTTTTGTGCGTGCATCCTCATGACCAAATGAGCTGTAGCATTTTCCAAGAATCTAAATTAATTTTAGTTACTCTGCCACATTAGGTTGAAAGAGGAATCAGTTTCAAACAGTACATTGCAACATTTTGAAATGAAAGATACTAACAGTCATATCGGGCATTAATTTTAGCATGCCCGATATGATATGGTGCCTCAATGAAACCTCTTGCTGACAGCTGGACGGAAATAGTACATTAATAATAGGAGCGAGGGTAGAAACCGGCTGTGACTCGGTAAACGTCTGGCAAACTGGACTGCATGGTTTCATGGCATCAACCATCGAAAAAATTCCCGCATCCGACTAGTCGAAATTTTAATGATATATCGCTTGTAAAGATTATCAGCAAGCTCAGTTCTCAAAAGCAAATTTACTTTTTTTTCCGTTCTGTGATACTAGCGGACGTGAAAACGGCGGGGCAAAAAGAAGTGAACAAGATAGTAAGGCTCACCTAGGTTCAGAAATTATCAGTCGCTTCTTAAAGCACTGCTTCAAATTAGGAAATCGTAACAGTTACCCCCATCTGTTGCGTTTCTTTTCTGAAATTCTGTTCTTTCATTCAAAATACAGCATTCACTCGATCTCTTGAGTAGCACTTTAACAAGTTTATGATACGGTATGGAAGCTCTGAAAAGCTGTTTCTAATCTTTGCTTCAAGAGAGGACGCCCGCACCCACCCATTAATGCATGCTGTTACGAACTCCTCAGACGCACAAACAAATTATTCATCCCAGAGTAGGCACTTACATTTCTCTAGAACGAGGCAACTGAACGAGGCCGATGACTCCAGAATGTGCCTGAAAACACTTTAGCGCGTGTGAGCACTTAGCAAGTAAATACGCAGGTGTAGCTCAATGTATGCACACATTTTGCAACCCCTGCATAAACGTCCAGAACAGCATTCATGCATGGCACCTTTACATTGAGGCCGAGAAACCGTTTTTGTTTACGGAAACTAGGACGCTTGTGGTGCTCCGAATTCGTGCGTATAGAAAGCTTCGTACCAGCACTCCGGTCAGTTGCAAAAATGAAGACATTGTCCGCAGGGCCGAACTAGCTTAGCAGAACAAGAATATAAACTAAGTCGAGTATACGTTCGTCGCAGAAGGAGTTTGCTTTTTTTCCCTCTTTTTAGACAGGTAACCTTGCTTTGTGCCAAAAAGCTAATTATGTCATACACCATTCCTCGGAATTGTAGTAAGTCAGAATAGTGGCGCAGCACTGCCTCAGAAGTGTTTTCACTGTCTTTTGACCAGTGCGCCTATATTGGACAGGCGTTAGGCGCTGCGTAAAGTAGAGCACATGACAGATTGCGAGGTGATCTGGGACCATGTGTAGATAGATTCCAAACAACTTTTATAGGATTATTGTGCCTCAGTAGGTAGCTTGATTTCTTCATAAATCCACTTTTTCATTGTCATCTGCATAATCTCCCCCCCCCCCCCCCTCACCCCCTATAAAAAAGCGAACAAGCTGCATCTTGTAGCAAAATTTTTGCGCACACTATATTGCTACCAACGTATTGCAATCGTTTGTAAACAAGTTAACTTTTTTTTTCTGCAATCTCGGTCCCCATGTTTCAATTCGCGACCCTTTCGTACCCACTTTACTCTTTAAAACGCTCTCTTCTTGACAGAACACTCGTTCAGTTACTATGATTAGGTGCAAACGGTTGGTTATAACTATGTTTACTTCGAAACACAAAAATACACGAATGCAGAGCTTTGTATTGACTGGGTATAGTTGTACTGGCGTCTCCTCATCACATTTGTATAATTCCATGCCTGTGTAATGCCAGCTGCTCCAGTGCTCTGAACAAGAAAGAATCACTTCCTTCCAGGCATAACCTTTACAGTTAGTTTGTAAAATGCCACACTGAAAAGAACATTTGTGGGCTGTCATATGGTTCTGCGGCTTATGCACGAGCGCTGGTGAAGCGTCCTAGTTTAGGCGGGACCCGATTAGAGCCCGTCATCTTATCAGTAGCTGCTGCAGCGCTTATCAATAACAAGGCCCCAGCTTGAATGTTAGAATCGCACCCGACAGCAGAGCAACCCTCAAATATTTGTTTTCGCACTATATATTTCCAATGGAAAATGGGCAAAATAGTTTGTCTTTAATGCAATTTGTTATTAAACCCTGTATATTATTGCATCATAAACCTAATTAAAGGCATGTAGGTGCGCAGAGGATTTTCAAGATTATAGAATTCAGCCTGCAATAAAAAGTCATTTTGGGGACTGCTAAGCAACATATGTTCCGCCTCTCTTGCTCGCTTGGACAAGTGGGGTATATATACCGGGTGTCCCAGCTAACTTGAACCAAGGGTTACAAAATAATATATTTCAGGTAGGTCAGTGAAACCAATTGCATACAACTGCCAGCCTGTTTGCGCACTACAGGCAATTTTTTGTTTGGCAATTACTTAATTAGCTAATTATGTTAATTTCTCTAATTTTGTTAATATCGACTTTAGACCAGAAATGTGAATTGGAAAGTTGTAGAGCACCTTCAGAAACCCCCATTCCATTAATTGCTATAAAGAAAGTCTCACGTGTATCTTTTTTTCCGGGCTCAGAAGAAAGCCCGCGAAATACAAATAATACCACGTGACTAGCGCATTTATGCGCCGCGATTGTGGTGCTCTCAGTCGTGGTTTGAGCGAACGAAATCAGCTGCAGCCGTGGCCCGATGGTCCTGTTGCAGCGGCAGGCAGAAATGTTGGCGATGGTTCGAGCGAGCTCGAGCTCGCCCGTCGCCACCGCGATTTTGGCCGGGCCTGCGCACCGCAGCAGCCTACATCACGACAGGCGGACGGCGATAAAGAACAGGCAAATGAAGGTGCAGCGCAAATTTTAGTCGAGTCATATGATGTCATCTCGCCCCTTTACCCAAGCCTGTATGCGCAGATTCAGTGGATGATACCTTATCGCTCATCCGTTTGTCGTTACGTTCGCTGATGAAAGAGAAGGTGATGCAAAGGCCTTGTTAGAATGTCGGTGGTGTCGGCTCGCCGCTCTCGCTGCTACTGCACCGTCACGTGGGCCGGCTGTCTGACGCGGGCGAAGAAGCCATCGCAGGCATATCGGCCTGCCGCTTTAACGGGGCCAAGAAGACACGGCCGCAGCTGATTTCGTTCGCTCAAACCACGACTGCGACCTCGGCGGCTGCGTTTCGATGGAGGCGAAACGAAGAGGCGTCGTGTGCTGTGCGATGTCAGCGCACGTTAAAGATCCCCAGGTGGTCGAAATTACTCCGTAGCCCTCCACTACGGCTCCTCTTTCTCTCTTTCCACTTTCATTCCCACCCTCCTCCCTTCCCTTACGGCGCGGTTCGGGTGTCCACAGAGCAAGTGTGACAGTTACTGCGCCTTTCCCTTCCTGTGAACCAATTTAACTTTAGAGCACCACAATCGCGGCGCACAAATGCACTAGTCACGTGGTATTATTTGTATTTCGCGGGCTTTCTTCTGAGCCCGGAAAAAAGGATACACGTGAGATTTTCTTTATCGCAATTAATGAAATGGGGGTTTTTGAAGGTGCCCTACAACTTTCCAATTCACATTTCTGGTCTAAATTAGAAAAATTAACATAATTAGCTAATCAAGTAATTGCAAAACAAAAAATTTCCTGTAGTGCGCAAGGCGACTGCCAGCTGTATGCAACTGGTTTTATTGACCTACCTAAAATATATTATTTTGTAACCCGTGGTTCAAGTTAGCTGGGACAGCCGGTATATATATTGATAGTAGAAGCATTGGCACAAGTTGTAAATTGGGAGAAAAGACTACTGGCGCCTAGAATACAATATAAACCATCCGAAGAACTGAACTATCCCACAATCAAAACAAGCTACACACGAGAGAGAAAAGTTATAAGCTAGATCTCCCAGGTTTAGGCTTCAAAACGCACCTCATCTAATTCAGAATTCATATGATTTTGTGTTTCGTTTTCCATCGCAGCGGCCACCACCGCCCTTGTGGTGTTTGCCTTGTTGGCGTATGCGCTCACTCAGATCGTGGTGAAGTTGAATGCCGGTAGGCAGAGGCGCTCGTACCTGAATTACAAGGCGACGCTTCTTCGCGGTGGGACTTTGCTTAGCGTCATGGACCGCGACGTGGTGCAGTATCTGAACCTCCGCTACGCACAGGTAACCCTGAAAGTGCATCTTTAAATAATTTCTTTTCAGAATCTTGACGTTCTTATTTGAATAATCAAACAATAAAAATTTGCTTTCAATAAGGCGCTTCCAGTGGGAACTATATGGATACAACTAGCACAGGGCCGGAATGATTGAAAGTATATAGGATACAACGTTTTTCCTAAAGTTAATATCCAAAACGCTACTGCTGCTGATGGCAGCGCTTTCTTTAGATGCAATAGAATCGATTATATGGTATTACAAAAACCCGGTTATTCCTACTCTCATACTTTCCCACCAGAATGTGAAAACCAACAGTAAAACAGCGGTTAATTGGCGGATCGGCTATTTTATTGCGCAGTATGCAAACGAGGCCGAAACTACAAGAAATTGTTGAATAAATATACAGTTTCATTATTAATGTAGACATTTAGTTGTCAGAAGTGTGTAAGAAAATGTTCTTATAAAGGTGTTCACATGCCGACTGCTGTTTCTGAACGATGAGCGAGAAAGTGTCTGAGGGAGCAGGGTTCTACAAAGCTCGCTTTGTGACAAGTTCGCAAATTATTTCAGGTATTTATAGTAGATTCAAGTAATGAGTTTTTAACAAACCCCCTGTTTGAACTAGTGGCCCCAAAGTCATCATTATTCAAATATAACTGTCGAAAACATTTAGTCGCAAAAAAAAACCACATGTCTGGTGTTGTTGAAATGCTTAACGCCCTATAGGCTTTATGAACTTTCTGACTAATACATAGCTGAACTTCATGCTGCAGTGCTAGCAAATGTTTCTACTGAACTTACGTATTTTTAACCACAGCTATGTACAATTGTAATAAGTATTTATTGCTATGAAGAAGCTTGACACGGATGTCATGGGAGCAACGTGGTATTCTTTTAGAAGGCGGCTTCATTATCCACAAGAAGCATCAAGCAGAAGGGCCCAGAGTTGACACTTCGTGTCGCTTCGTCTCGCGTGGAGAAAACTATGCAGATTTGTTTACCACGTTGGAGCCTTACGCCGAGAAATTGCGGGTCGGCCATTTCAAATGTGTGCATGCTGTCGGCGATTTCGTGCGTTAAGATACCGTAGATTCCACTGTTGCGAGTTCGAGCCAATCGCAGCTGTCATCGCCTTAATTAAAAGTGGCGCATAGATGTCTGCCGGCGCCATCCACGGCATGGAACGCAAAACTTGGGTCATTTCTGCGTTTCACTAAAACACGCACTAGGCGACTAAACCTTCACATCCAGAAAAACTCATTCCGTTCTCACATCGCTCTAACTCAATCACTCTCTCGCCACTTGCACCGCCTCTACACAGACCTCCTTCAAAGCCCAAGTTCTCCGTTTATTTGGGCGTCTTAACCCCACGTCATTTACGCATGCGACAGCAATGATGTTTCTGTATTTAAAGCAGTTATGTGAATAAAAGGATCCAGGTCTTGAAATAATGGCCAACATTCTATAGGCACTGTTCTTGAGCATCTTTTTTGGGTTAGGTTTAGTCATTTGATGCGAAACAATCTTTTACCGCATAAACTAGACTTATTCAATGCCGCTGTCGTGAACATCGTCTTTTGCGAATGGTAACCTGTAGGTAGCTGCGACGCCACCTGTTGGTGCGGTGAACAACACACCGAAGAATTGCCCGCAGGAAAATGGCCTTGGGAATTTCCCAGTTGATTGCAACCTTTATCGGTCGCACGCGCAGGCCGCAGGCATCCCACAAGACGGGTGCAAAAGTCACTTGGATCCGGTCTGCTTCGCCTACTTCTGTCCGTGTCTGCAACCCTCAATCATTCACTGCGCAACTCCGACCACAACTGCAGCCTCATGTCGGCGACGCCCGTGAGGATGAAAAAGAGGAAAAGACTACTGCCCTCGTGATGTCGAAGCAGCCGTAGCGCTCATCTCGTCTGCGGTCTTCACTGCTGCTGTGAGGTGGCCATGTTACTAAAGGCAGTTTGGGCAGATGGTGAGGCTGGCAATGAGGTCTGCCGCTTCTGGCGAGTCCGTGGATTGTCGCTTATCCCGAACTGTTTCTGTTCATGTTCTATAAACCCCAGAGCGAATTCAATGGCGAGCGATCTGTTATCCCACATTGTATACTCATTCAGCAAAACACTCGCTATCATTTTACTTGGCACTTGTGTGCTATAGTGTGCGATGAAACTCAACACAACGCAAGCATCCTTGAGAGCATGCGCTGTAGTGAAGCACTTTTATTTGTTTTCATAGCATCTCAGAACTAAGACATTTGGACAATGCTTGCTAGACATCGCAATGTCTTGTATTGAACGCAGGTGCCGGAGCGCTTCAGCATGGCCGAACTGTACGCAGCTAAACACACCGAGGATGAAACGCACAAGAACGCTCGGCCCTGTGCTCAAAGCTCGTACAGCGCATTCCCGTCGCATCCATTCCCCGCGGCTGAGGAATTCGAGGACTGCCTATTTCTCAACATTTGGTCTCCGCTCAAAAGAGGTGAAGATGACAGTAACAACCTCAAGCCCGTCGTGGTTGTGCTAGTTGGTGGGAACTTTGTCTCCGGCGGAAGCAACCACCATGAGTTCTTTGAGGGAGCCGTCATGGCATCCCTCTGGAATCAGGTAAGAAACGTCGTTAGATTTTGGTATCATGTGTAGACAGTCTGGTGCAGGCGTTTATTTCAACGCAATGCTCTTTCTGTATTAGTTACATCTCCGCATGGATAGCTGGTCACAGCAGTACTATCAGGTAAACATTCGTAACGTCCAAGTGTTGTGTAGCTTTCGAGGGACGATCATTGAACATGTTTTCCATGTGTCATCATACGTTACTGCGAACAGACGCGAGTAAAAAATGTACAATCGCAATTTTTCAAAGCTCTAGAACTAAAACTTCCTTGTGGCCTACCAAGGTGGCTACTCGGCGTTTTGGACCCTCACAATGTTTCCTATGATAGTAATGAAAAGCACTGGTGAAGCTGCACATGAATCAACATTTTTAATTTCCGCAGGTGATCGTTATTCCAAACTATCGTGTCGGCCTACTCGGCTTCTACACTCTGCATGCCGAAAACACGTCCAGCAACGCCGGCATCACCGACCAGGTCCTGGTGCTTCAGTGGGTACACTCGCACATCTCTTCCTACGGCGGAGACTCGAACCAGGTCACTCTCTTGGGACACGAGGCTGGAGCTACTGCCGTGGGCTTTCACCTGCTCTCTGCGGAGAGCTCAGCGTTGTTCAATAGGGCCATTTTACTGAGCGGCTCTCCTTATCGACTTCTGCCCCAACATACCAATTCGGTCATCCGCGACATCTCCCACGAGCTGCTTTGTAGCGTGGATCACGACGGCCAGGATACCAACGAACACATTACCAGCTGTCTTAGAAGCAAATCCCTTCACAGCCTGGTTCTCAATCAACGAGATGTGACCCTCAACGGGGCAGTGGCGGCGTTCAACCCTTTCCTTGGAGACCTAACATTCGCTGATAATAGCCCCACTCTGGACAAAAACGTCAGTCTAGCAAATAGAGCACCATTCGAAAATCGCCGCAAGCGCATTCTCGTAGGAACTACAATGAATGAAGGTAGCGCCTACACCAGCGCGCTGCTGAACCACTACGGTGTTGAGCACGAGAATGAGCTTGATACTGAGACTGCCATCCACATCTTAGAGGCCTACCTGAGGCACCATGGCGTTGCATTGGGAGAGGATATTATAGACGCGTACATGCGGAATAACGAGAGCCAGGGTGCCGTAGGCGCTCTTGCACGAGCCATTGGCGACTTCGCAGTGCACTGCCCTGTCATGCGATTTCTGGAGAGCTACGTGCGCAAAGGTCAAGGCGGAAGTAGCGACGTGTACGTGTACCACTTCCGGCACGTTCCCGACTTCCGCTGGTGGCCCAAGTGGATGGGCGCGCCACAGATGCTCGACTGGCTGTACGTGTCGGGCAACGTACAGAATCTGCGCCTGGAAAAAATCAGCGTCGCCGACACCGAGATACTTCTTTCCAAAAAGATGGCCAGCCTGTTATCCTGTTTTGCCGCCAAAGGGTGAGCTTGACAACGTGCGTTTGTTTTCTTCACCGCCTCTTTGCCCCATATATTGCGTAAAGTACGAGTCTCGCCCGTAGTACACTAATCTTCAATTTCTGTAATGTTTATTGAATGGAATTATTATATTAATGATACTTAAGAATGTTCTACTTTTCTCGCAATCTTTCGCCCAGGATGATCTGCAACATAGGAGTGCCCAGGACCTTTATCTTTGTTTTCGGAAAATTCCGTCGTGTAATTTCGGAGTGTGAGAAAAAGGGGTTGCTTTTATTGCTCTTCTCAGCACTCACTCTGAATTGCCTTACCGTTACCGACTTGAGTACTTAATTTGATGTATACAGTGATGAGGGGTTTATTGGGGGTTATTCGAAGAACTGGATACGGTGACCGGTGGCACAAGACGATCGTAGAGGGAAGCACAATCTCGTTCGAACAAGACAGTCCGAGCTCTCAGTGCGCGCGCGCTAGCTCATCGGCATCTTCATCGTCGTTAGTGTCGGTGCTGTATCATCTTCTTCCTTACAACAGGTACGAAGCTTACCGTTTTTGAGAAGAAGGGTGCACTCTGTACTTGTATCGACACTGCGTAGAAATATTGCCAATGGATAGCCGTTCTCTGCTTTACTAATATGCACCTGCCCGATATTTCATTACGGTTTTTTATAAAGCTGTGTGCTGCCAACAAATACGTAAAGGGACTTTCTAAATGTTGTAATGCATCAGGTCTCAAGTCATGTCCTCACATTTTTTTGTGCCAGAAAAAAGATGCGGAACGAAGCGAAAGTGTGAATGCGAATTTATTTGCTACTGAATCAGAGGATGACTCATTTATTTCAATAAATAAACAGGTGTAGAGGCTGTCTGGACAAAAAAAAACAAAAAATCGGATCTTCATTCAATCATGGAAGCACAGACGAGAGGTGTGGTAGTGCGGATATTACTCTCCGAGTCGCTATGAGCTATAATGTTAACGCTAGCCACAGTCGAAGAAACGTCGGCCGATATGGCGTGCATTCGTGTGTTTGAATCTTGTTGATTGGTTTGGTTTGGTTTGTGCTGTTTAACATCCCAAAGCGACTCAGGCCATGAGGGACGCCGTTGTAAAGGACTCCGGACATTTTGACTACCTGGGATTCTATAGTGGGCGCTGACTATAGCACAGCACACGGGCGCCTTGCTTTTCACTTCCATCGGAAAGCGGCTGCCGAGGCCTCGATTAGATCCCGCACCTTGGGAACAGCAGTCGAGTGCCGTAATCACTGCGCTACCCCGGCGGGGTTTGAGTCGTCAATAGCAGAAGTAATCACTTCACATGCTCTGCGTAGAGAGCGGTGCGCACCTGCCTCTAAGGTAGCCATACCTCTGCTAACTATACAACACAACTGCGTTTGCGTCGTTACGCTGAAAAAGAACAATCTTGTGTATCTTATGTTGAGGAGCTCAACTAATCTCATTTGCCTGCAAACGAAGTCATTCATTTGAAGGAAGTACTATAACACGTAGTTCTGGATTGGCGAAATAATCATACAATATGTTGGCAGGGAAATATTGCGGTACATTAGAGATATGCATTCCCAGCGAGGTGATCCGCTGACACTTCGTTCGCTCATGTATTAAGATAGCAGGCGCATTTCAACGGTGGAGGTATATTCTCACGCTCCACATGCGAATTATTTTTTGTCGCGTGACATAAAGCCTCTACCCCCCCCCCTCCCCCCACCCCGGAGCACCTATCCATCTAAGATATTTTGTAAGATGCTATGCAGAATTGTTTCATGATTAAAAGTTGAATGAAAGTTGTCAAAAAGTTTTAGTTTTCAACCTCGTGACCCAGTAGCACAGCATTCTTGTCAGAGGACAGAGCATGCTCATCCTCGCATACGTTTTCACATTTAAAGCGACAGAATTGCGTGACTGTGCCTAAATAAATTATTTTCCGCCCACTTGTTCCCGTAAAGTTATGATCGCTGTATTATATTTCAACGCCACAGCGCCGTTTATTAGAATATTGCTCGCATGTGAGTCAGTATGGAAGTACAGCAAAATTTCTATCTCCAGTGCAGTTTTTAAAACTATTTTGGTCGACAGTATGCAAAATGCAGCTTTATGTCTCAGTTTGGTGCATATAAACGTTAGGGAAATGGCGTTCTATCTGTACATAACTATTAGCAGTAACTTGAAATAGTACATGTGGCGCTATTCTTACTCTAGCAATACGTAGTTATTGCGTCACTTCGAGAATTATGTAGTTGGCGCTGCAAGATACGAGCAATTTGTCATTGCCAGCAGCCGAACAAATATAATGAACTGAAATCTTCCGATATCACTACTACTCATAAAATCTAGAAATCACAATGACCGCTTTACGAATTGGTAAAAAATTATGTGTATCACTTAAGACTACTTATGTGCGATGAATGGAAACCCAGATAAAGCGGATTCAATCCCGGCAGCAGAAGGCGCTTTTCAATAGAGGCGAAAAGTAAGGCGTCCTTGTGCTGTGCGACGACAGTGTGCGTAGAACGATCCCTGGTGGTGGAAGTTTCTGGAGTCCTTCACTATGGCTTTTCTCATAGCGTGGGTAGCTTTTCGAGGTAAATCTTACAAAACAAACCAAGCCTAATATCTCATCGCGGTTTCTGTCACGACGTTCATCATGTAATCTTCCAATTTTTCCCAAGCCATAAAAGAATGGCTGACGGCTCTAGTGTAAATATTTTAAATTTTTAGTGCAATAAAAGAAAACAAAAAGTTTGCTGCAGGGCCTAGTCGGTACCCTGTTTGGCTTTGAACACAAGGGCTTAGTTTTGAACTCAATGTAGATCCGCATTTTCTTAGTTCCAAATAAATTACTTTGAACTAAATAATTGGTGCCATATGGTAGCCATTTCACGTTACAAATAACGGTTTTATCACGTTTATATCATCTGCGATGTCCTTTTGACCGAACGTGAGAATTGCAGTGCATTCGAATTACTGCGCGAGACCGTATGGCCCTAATGAAACGAGGTTTTCTGTTCTGGCTTTTCCTGAATGCGACGGTGAATTTTACAGCCGGTGCTGCACCTTATTCTCGTACATTTACAGTTAAAAACAACAACAACAAATTAGCAGTCAATAGTAGGATTGAAATATTGCCGTAATTGGGCTAGAAATGTTTATTACGAAAAAAGCAACAATGGCTCTCTGACAACTCAGGTGACGAAAATGAGCCTACCGTATAGAGCCCAGATCACCGGGCATGGTTTTCAGCATGATTGTGTTAATCTAACTCGCTGTGATCTATTGATCTTCCTATATTAGTTCTTTTTTAATAACTCGTAATTTGGAGTGTTTGGGAAGTCACTTGCAGTTGCTTTCGAGAACATCTATGAACTGAGGTATGCAAAAGCCTCAACGAACAAACTCATGTAGCTACGCATCATCAGGTGGTGTCAAAATAATGAAGCAGAAGGACCCATGTGAGTACTTCTGAACACGGTCAAGAACAGGAGCGGGAAATATCTAAAAACCACACCCTTAGAAAGAACCGACGTGCTACTCGTTGTGCTGCAGCCTTGCTTGGTAAAAGAGCAAGACGGGCATTAATCTGTTCAGGTCACACTTTTCAGAATTCATCAGGACGTGAGCAATTAAATGGATCGCTAAAAATATATTTAGCAAGCGCGCGGTGAATATATGCTAAAATGCTACAGCAATGCCATCGGTAGTTTTGTGCGGCCCTCGCTTCATTTTTTGTCGGCGCAAAAGAACGCACAGAGTAGTGTGCTTGTTAGTCGTCAAGTAATCAAAACACATCAGGTAGAGGTAAGAACGGGGCACAAAAAAGGAAATGTTGAAAGAATAGGTGCCAGCACGCTTTCATTTCCGAAGCGGGTAGTCACAGACGTCTACTTACCGAAAACAAATTCATGATTAGAATTTACCGCACATTTCCGTGATTGCTTCCGTAACGAATCAAAGAAGTATTCGCTTTCATATACTCTCTATACAAAATGTAATCCTGTCGCAGACTCCTAGAGGAGTACATTAAGCGTAGCTGCTGCGCACCTGTATGCTCGAGCCCCATTATATAATTAGTCAGCCCCATTTACATATTACTAGCAAAAATGGCGGTAACATATATAAGAAATCGAATAGTCTCAGTAGATGAAAGGATTTTTTTTTGTGCGTGCAAGACTGACGTAGATAGCTTTGTGAAATGAAAAGTGAGGACTCGAATATAATGGAGGAAAGTAGCCTCACTCAACTCTTTCTTAGGAAGAAATGACTCCCAAAACATTGTTTCCAGTTCATGATTGTGGACCGTGCCGCGGCGTGGTCGTGTAAGTTATACTTGCAACAGGGGCTCAGATGTACCGTTCATATCGAATGTGGAACTTGCAAAAACACAGGATTTCAACGGCGCGCCTAAAAACGTGCTGCATATTATTATATATTATAGAATTATATATATCATATCAGCTATACCAGCTGAACATCGCAAGGTCAGATTGCAGAAGCCTACTGGTACTTTTTAAAATGCATCTGAGGCAATCGAGAAATGTCCTGGTTATGGTTACATAATCATCACTATCATCATCAACAAACATCCCTTTGGGATGGTTGTTGATGATGAGATGGGATGGGATGGTTACCTTCCCAAAGCGACTCAGGCTATGAGAGACGCCGTAGTGGAGGGGTCGGAAATTTCGACCACCTGGAGTTCTTTAACGTGCACTGACATCGCACAGCACAAGGGCGCCTTGCTTTTCGCCTCTATCAAAAAGCGGCCGCCGAAGCCGGGATTCGATCCCGCGTCCTTCGGAACATTAGTCGAGCGCCGTAACCACTGCGCCAACCCCGGCGGGTTTGTGTGTGTGTGTGTGTGTGTGTGTGTGTGTGTGTGTGTGTGTGTGTGTGTGTGTGTGTGTGTGTGTGTGTGTGTGTGTGTGTGTGTGTGTGTGTGTGTGTGTGTGTGTGTGTGTGTGCGCGTGTGTGCGTGTGTGCGCGTGTGTGCGTGTGTGCGTGTGTGCGTGTGTGCGTGTGTGTGTGTGTGTGTGTGTGTGTGTGTGTGTGTGTGTGTGTGTGTGTGTGTGTGTGTGTGTGTGTGTGTGTGTGTGTGTGTGTGTGTGTGTGTATGTGTGTGTGTGTGTGTGTGTGTGTGTGTGGTATTCTCCAACCTTTGTTTTCTAACAGAATTATTGCCGCCATCGCTCAATGTCTAGCATATAAGAAGCACACTTCAGCATGCTCAATGGTGGTCAAATCCTAGAGGCATCCGAAAAGGGCCAGATTATACTTTTCAGCGCCAGGTTAGCCTGTGCGCCATTTCGCAACCTGTTTTCTGAACAACGAAACATAACTTCAATCTTGGCCAATGTGGATAACGTATAGTAGGCTACTAAGTTGCTACCACATTCTTACACCGTAGTGTACAAGCAGCTAGGTAAGCAGTTATGAAGTTGGAGCATCCTTATTGGACCTGGTCTCCTTGAACTTTGCAATGGTGCTAACAGCTTGGTAAATGGACATAGGTAACTAGATTAAGCGACTTCAAACCGTAATATATATGATGATCCTTTCAATTTTTAAATTTAATTGCGCTTCCTCGCCAATAAGGCGGAAGCAAGAGCACATGAGAAAGCAAATCGTCAGACACGGGTAGCGGATCTCGTCACAGCACCAACAGGCGCCACCAGCCTTCAGCCTCCGCAGGCTGAAGGCTGGTGGCGCCTTCACGCGAACACTACGCCTGTTGTGCGAGTGAGCAAGCACAATATTCTAGCTGCGCACTTTAAAATTGGAAGGCTTAGACAAGGCCTTTGGTACAGGTCGCATGACTAGAAACAAAACAAGGCTTGCAGAAACTTGTCGCTAGTGACATATGAGCTCGATGGTGACGATAAACAATGTAAAGGCTTCTGCATGGTGTGATGGCAAATATTTAGGCACTAAAATATGTTAACAGCAATGGCTATAAAGTAAATGCGTTACTCAAGCGCATACATTAATGTTACTTAGGGTTCTTAAGAAAGGAGGTGCCACATTTTGAACAATAATTAAACTTGTTATTTGCGACCTCTCTTGGTCATATAATATCCGCTGCGCAGGCTGCTTAGGAATGCCTAGGTTCAGAACTTAGAGCGAAACTTTCTCGTGTGGCGGGTGAGGCAGAGCAGGTTCGATGTTGCCGTGTTGTCTTTTGCAGGCTTCTGCATGCAACGTGTGTTATACGTGTAAAACTTTCAGCATTTCGTTGACCTGTTCGTGATAATATTTTACGGCAAGGCGAACACGGTGCCTGCTCGTGGAGAAATTAACTTCCGCTAAATGCGCGCATTCCAGGACGATTTAAGAACGCTGCATCAGCGCTTGACCTCCCAGACACGTTGCAACAAGTGACCGGTCGTGCTGACACACTCCTCCGCGAGCGGCGTTTTATTTCATCGCTTTTCTATTTAACTGGCCGCATTCCGCTAAGCCTTCCGTCCGCTCCCTTCGCTGCCTGTTGTTATTGTGTCGCATCAACCAGCCAGCGTTCGCCGAATGTGCTTAAGCAGTTATCACTGGGAAGTTCTAGTTTTCAACACAATTCTCTTTTCGTGTGTACAATAGAACGTGAGGTTGCTACAGAATGAAGCGCGAGCAAAACAATGTAATCGCGCACAGCAAGAAGGGGTGTTAGCGGTGGGGAACTGAGATTATCACTTGCTGCTTTTCATTTCGGAGACAGATTGGCGTCTAAGTACTAACAGACCCCGTCTCACGGCTGTAACACAGTAGTTAGGGCACTCGACTGCTGTACCCAAGGATGCGTAGTTGAATCCTTGCCGCGGTGGCCGCTTTTCGATGCAGGCGGAAAGCAAGGCGCACCTGTGCTGTGCGATGTCAGTACACGTTAAAGAGCCCTGAGTGGTCTAAATTTCAGGAACCCTCTACTACGGTGTCTCTGATAGCCTTTCTCGCTTTGGGACGTTAAACCCAGTAAAGTATAAGCTACTAACGAACCCCGTCAGAATTTTATGTCACGCTCGGGTTTCTTTGACATTGATTGTACGTTACTCCTTCGCAAGTGCCTGGCCCTATTATAAATGAGCGCGTCTCGTTTGCAGACGCTACGCTAGTCATTTTTCGATCACCAGGATTGCACGAAGACAATGGCAGACGATGGTACTGTGTAACTTTTCTACATTTAAAATTAAGATTGCCATGACGCATTTATGGAGACAATCGTGATTTAATAAAGCCCGGCTTTTTGATGAAACATAGATTCAGTAACTTGAGTACATACTTAAATCACTCAAGAGTCACCCACTGGAAATTGAACCACATCATTTGTGTGCATGGCGTATATGACGCTTGAGGAAAGACAAGGACAACTATGACCGAGGCAGAACGGTGCTTGGACAAGTCGGCCCTGTTGAATGCTTCAATTTAAATTTCACTTGCAAGTCAAAGTCCTTATCAAGTGAAATTGGCTGAAAGGAAAGATGCGATGCAGATTACTAGCGAACCTGCCTATGCACCATTCTGCCTCCGCCGTCGTTGTTCTCACATTTCATTAGAAAGTAAAAAAAAAAAACGAAGTTTGTATAAAGTAAAGGTCCCTGCAACGTCACATGTTTTGTAACATCACTTCCTCAATGTCCCCTCGTTCTTCACAGTTACCAGAATTGCGCCAATAAACTTCAGCCTTTAGGGTGCCTCAGTGAGCGTTCATCGAGGCATACAATAGTCTTGATCACTCGCGACGCAGGCTTCTATGGTAGATGCTTTACCTGGGGATCCTTGTACAATGTTCGCGCCGTTTTCTTAAGAAACAAATGGGGAGTGGCCATAGTTGTCTGCTGGGCTGCCACCCAACGCCTTTCTGAGTGACGCCACAACATCCTCGCGCGCAAGCTGGATTCGTCTCTCGCATCACGAGCAGGATTTTACCACACTTGTGCAGATGTGACAAAGTTAGTAATGTGAAACGTATCGTCATACGGTATAATTTGTGGTCATGATAAGCGGTCCACCTGTGCGCCATTAGCTGGATACATGATGATGAAACAAGTGACATCATAGTTATACATCAATGGGAGCATCGACGAACGCAATAAAACATACAGATTTGCAAGGAAGTGGATCGTGTAACAAGCCTGAGGTATTTGGGCCAAACAATATTATATTTAATTATTGATTTCATTTTTCAAAATAAGTATTTCCTACTACTTTGCATGGCAAAAGAGTGTTAAAATGGGCCGTGTAGCGGAGCCACCGAGCCTGCTTCTTCAAATTTCTGCTCATCATCGTACTTTCGTTTATTTAGTTTCATTTATGGGGTTTAATTTCCCAAGGCGACTCAGGCTATGAGAGACACCGTAGTGGAAGGTTCCGGAAATTTAGACCACCTGAGGTTCTCTAACGTGCATAGACGTCACAAAGTACACGGCGGCCTTCCTTTTCGCCTGCAATACAAAGCGGCCGCCGAGGCCGCGATTCGACCCTGCATTCTTGGGCACAGTAGTCTACCGCCCTAACCGCTACGCCACTCTGCGGGGCGCTCATTATTGTAGTAATCCTGCAAAATGCTTAGCGCTTCCGCCTTTTATTTAAACAGTATTATAGCTTGAACTGCCTTCAGGAAATGAGGTGCTCAATGGTTACATGACATATTAAGCAAAGCCTTTTTGTCACAGATTCGTACCCTTGTACATAACGGTTCATACAACCAGGAGAATGGTTTGGTTTAGGGGGTTTGACGCCTCAAAGCGACACTTTATGATAGGCCATAGTGGAGCGTAACGGAAATTTCAACCACATGGGGTTATGTAACGTGCACTGACATCACACTGCTTATTTATTTCCTTCAAAAATTTCTATTCGATGCGTGTAGTTGTTTTTAAGCATTAAATGCTTTTAGCCCCGTTGTTGGTGCACCGTCGATGACCTTGGCACCAGAAAGAAGGCGAACACGAAGGCAAACTGAAACATTGTTTAGAATCTCATGAGCCGCTTCTGTACCTACACGCTGCACTGCTGCGGGAGCAGCGTATGCGTCATCAAGTGTCTGCCTAGTCCTGTAGGGGAAGACACCAGAGCGAAACGCGAGCGGCGCATTCGCATCCCCAGCGGCACTAGGCAGCGAGGCGCCAGCGCCACTCGAGTTGTCATCAATGCTCTCGCATACTGCTACATATTACCCGCAGCAAGAAGAAAACGCTGAGACTTGCTGAGGCGCGCTCTCTGATCAGCTACACCTGTTAAAATCCTATGCTATGTTTGCACCAGCTCCCGGTCACGGGATAGCAGGGCGTTTTTTTGTATATGTCCCCTCCGACAAGCGACAGATGTTCTGCTCGTCCTCTGTGATGGGACCATATAATTGTTATCCCGTTTCAAGAAGTAACTTTTGTTGCGGTCTAAAAAAGGTTTTTTTTTTTTTATTTTAGCAGGATTGTTTTGGAGAAAGAATGAAAGATATAAAAAATTATAGCGTCTCTTAAGATATTTGGAAGAGGTGAACAGTTAAAAACCTTCTCTCCCTCCTCTTATTCGCCTATTTCTCTTCCCTGTTCGCTTAAAGTGTTTCTCTTTTCTTCTTGCTTTTGGTCTCTCATTTTAATCATTATAACCATTTTAGTGATTTGCAATCAATTGTAGTCATGATTAGATTCATTGATCAATAAAGTCATTAGTAGGTCATTGCGTTCATTACATGTTGTTATTGAACATTTTAGTCATTTCTAATCAATTGCGTTCCGTTGAACGCTTCCAAGCTCACCGCAGTTCTAAAAATGGTTCGCAAGATAGGAAAGGCGAAGTATGTGTCACGCGCGGAATCTCGCTGGTATGTACATCTCGCAGTCGCGATATTTTTACCATGAGCCTAGATAGGTTTTCTCCTTAAAATATGCTTATACTAAAAAACTCGTGACACGTCACTGTGCATGTATTATCTGTGCTACTTCTATGAACAGCGCCTCACCACAGTGTCACCTAGTCTCATCTAGTCTCCTAGGTTGCTTAGCCTGACTAGCCAGGGTTGATGCCGGCCACCGCGACCGCTTTTTTATGAAGGATTACTAGAACGCTCCAACTGGCCCAGGCAAGGTTACCAGATTGATCCAAACAAAAGTAGGTGAACTGGCGTTCATTCTAGTCCAAACGCCGCAAAACGAGAAAATTTCAATCCGCCCACAAGTAGCCGAAATGGTTAATTTCGTGATCTGATTCTTTAGTCATATATGTATAAATTATTGCAAGTATATCTGCATATTAGACTTTTCCATGCACGACCTGTGAGATAGTAAGCACAATGTTTCATTTTTGCTCTCATTGTGCAACTGTTAACTTTTTTGTTTGTTTTCATTGTGGAATGGTAATAATGAATTCACTATTAGCCTTAAACGACGTAATTGGAAACTGACAAATGTTGCTAATTTTAGCAAAATTTATTAGTGGGAAAAGTTTAGTTTACAAAAGGCTGAGGACGGCAATCCTTAGCTGCATGTCTGCACCCTGCCAATTAATTAGCAGTAAGGCGAGACAGACGACTTTCCGCCGCCGCGACGCCGAGCCGAAGCAAATCGGGTATTAGGTGAGGGCACCAGGGTGAGGGCGGAATCATGCTCCTCGAGCAAATGTCGTCTATTTGGCTGATCTATTCAGTCGGAAGCAACTCTGGATCCATGTTTAACGTCATAGTTCTTAGAGCACTTGTTCTATCTGCTGTGTGCTTGTGCCTTCGGTTAGTGAAAACTTGTATGTTTCAAGCCATTCACTTATCCGTGGTTCCATCAGAGGGTACTGTCTGAACAGATTTTTGTTTTTATAAACAATGTCTCAATATTTAGTATCCTCGCAAATTATTTTGTACCAAAGTAACTACCGCAAATACGTTTTCGGCATGCTAAGTTTTTTAAAGAAAATTTGTAATTTCTACAGATATCAGGACCATATGCGGCGGGTAAAAAACAGCAGTGGCAGCTTCTTGGATAGCCGATGCATACCAGCCAGTTACTTTCAGGAGTTGCTTTGCAAGCTTTTCCAGGAGCAGGAATTGTGTGCAGGGCGTTTCCCTCGATTGACTTGTCATCTCCTAGCTGTTTCGGCGTAGCAGTGGCAGGCACAGTCGACGGTCGCGCAGTACTGATAAAACATTAGCTAAAAAACGAATAAAACGAGTATATAACTTCTATTCAAAGGAAATGAAGACTGTCTGCTCGTCCATTGTGTCTTATGAACAACCGTATGTTAGCAATTGACATGTATTTGTTGCTGAACGATAGCATCCTCACTCTGCAGCGACCCGATGAGGTGCCGACAATCGCAGCCGGTGAAATGGTCCAAACTAACCGAGGACAACTTCGACACCCTAGTTGTGGAGAATGCTACCACGCTGGTGATGCGGTCAGGCCTGCCATATGGAAAAGCCTGCCGCGTGTGGGACCCAGTCTTCACTAAAGTTGCCAGTAAGGCCGCACAGACTGCGTACCGCTCCGGAAAATCCTTGGAGGGTACCCGCATTGAGATGCAGCGCTTGCAGGTTGGTACAGCATATTGCAGGCTAACCAGAAGTTTAATTGGAGGCGAAGTACAGCGGCCCTCGCAATGTTTTCTTTAGTAAAATGGAGAGAAGCTAACGCCGGCTGCAATATACATTGAGCTGCTCTGAGGCCGACATTCTTACAAAGATTAGTGTAGGTGGCAGTGCGTACTTTCAGCGTGGTAGTCATCGTCATGACGAGCTTACTTCGTCCGCTGCGGGGTAAATCTCGCGCTCGCATTTGTCTAGATAGCGCCATCTTACGCAGCCGCACCAACCTTATCACCGCAAACTTCTAATTGTACTCGCCCACCTGGCTCTGGCACCACTTGCTATGGTTGCCGTTTTCTTAAATCCATTTTATAAGGCTTAACGATCACCGATTGTTTCACTAGTGGCATTCACGTGACATACTGTGTCTCTGCCTATTTCATTGTGATGATCTCTATATGTACAACATTGACTCTAACTTAAGCTACAAAAATACCTAACCCTTGTCCTTTCTTGTATTTCATTAACAGCTATTACATATGGCTCTGAAAAGAGGAATAATTAGAATAAATAAGCTATTACGGCCCAGAAATGTATTTTTCCTAAATTCAGTCGGGAATCAGTTCAGTTCAGTCGTTCAGTCGTGTCCGACTCTTCGTGACCCTATTGACCATGTCACGCCACGCTTTCCGGTCTCTCACTATCTTCCTAACATCACATAACTTCATCTGCAGTGCCTCGAGGATGCCATCTAACCATCGCGTTCGCTGCCTACCCCTTCTCCGGCAACCCTCAACCTTTCCCAACATCAAATCTTTCTCCAGCGACTCCTCTCTTCTCATCAGATGACCAAAGTAGCTGAGCTTTAACTTTAGAATTTGACCCTCCAATGAGCAGTCAGGGTTTATGGTCGACAATATTGACTGATTTGATCTTCTGGCAATCCAAGGAACTCTCAAGATTCTACGCCAGCACCACAATTCAAACGCGTCAATTCTTCGGCGGTCAGCCTTTTTCACAGTCCAACTCTCGCATCCATACATCACAACTCGAAAGACCATAGCACGAGTTATACGGATCTTGGTTGGCTGACTAATGTCTCTGCTCTTTACTAGGCGGTCAAGGCTAACCATTGCTCTCTTTCCCAGAAGCAGGCGTCTCCTAATTTCATGGCTGCAGTCTCCTTCCGAGGTAATCTTGGAGCCCAAGAACAGAAAATTTGGCACAGCTTCCACTTCTTGTCCATTCATGATCCAGGACTTGATAGGGCAAGATGCCATGATCTTTGTCTTTTTAATGTTCAGTTTAAGCCCAAACTTCTCATTCTCTTCTTGTACGCGCATCAGAAGTCTCTTGAGTTCCGCTTCACTTTCTGCCATTAAAGTGGTATCATCCGCATATCTAAGGTTGTTGATACGTTTTCTAGCAATCTTCACTCCAGCTGAAGACTCGTCCAGACCGGCCTTCCTCATGATGCACTCTGCATATAGGTTAAATAGGCAGGGCGACAGTATGCAGCCTTGCCTCACTACTTTCTCAATCGGAAACCAATCAGTAAGACCATGCCCAGTTCTGACTGTGGCCTCTTGCCCTTCATACAGGTTCCTGAGGAGACAGATGAGGTGAATTGGAACTCTCATCTCTTGGAGAGCTTGCCACAATCTGCTGTGATCTACGCAGTCAAACGCTTTCGCATAATCAATAAAGCAGAAGTAGATAGGTTTCTGGAACTCTCTTGCTTTTTCCATGATCCAGCGAAGGTTGGCAACTTGGTCTCTAGTTCCTCTGCCCTTGCGAAACCCAGCTTGCACGTCCGGAAGCTCCCGATCCACATACTGCTGCAGCCTACCTTGGAGGATTTTCAACATCACCTTGCTAGCATGCGAAATAAGCGCGATCGTGCGGTAGTTGGAACAATCCTTGGCACTGCCTTTCTTTGGAATGGGGATGTAAACTGACCTCCTCCAATCCTGTGGCCACTGCAGGGTTGTCCAAATCTTCTGACATAATGTATGCAGAATGTTAACAGCGTCAGGGTTGAGGTTTTGAAGCAACTCAGCTGGAATGCTATCAATTCCGCTAGCTTTGTTCTTAGCAAGGCTGGCTAAGGCCCATTCAACTTCACTCTTCAGGATGCCCGGCTCGAGATCAGTTATCACAACCGTCTTATGTTGGGTTTGCACATTCGGGTCCTTCTTGTACAGTTCTTCTGTGTATTCCTGCCACCTCTTCTTTATCTCTGCGGCTTCAGTGAGGTCCTTGCCTCGTTTGTCCTTTATCACGCCCATCTTAGCACAGAAGCTTCCTTTGATATTATTGATTGTCTTATACAGAGCTCTTGTGTTCCTTAATTGGCTGTTGTCCTCAACTGCTTGGCACTGTATGTTCAGGAAGGCATTCTTATCTCTCCTTGCTATTTTCTGAAAATCCGCATTGAGATCCTTGTATCTTTCTCTTTCCCCCATAACTTTTGCCATCCTCCTTTCCTCAGCTATTTGCAAAGCCTCTTCAGATAACCAGTGTGCTTTCTTGCATTTCTTTTGCTTTGGAACTACCTTAGTAGCAACTTCTTGTATTATATCACGAACATCAGTCCACATCTCTTCGGGCTCTTTGTCTTCTAGATCTAATTCTTGAAATCGATTCCTCACTTCCACAGCATATTCTAATGGAACTTGATCCAGATTATACCTGAAAGGCCTTCTAGTTTTCTGCGTTTTCCTCAATCGAAGCTTAATCTTGGCAACAAGAAGCTGATGATCGGTGCCACAATAGGCCCCAGGCCTTGTTTTTACTGCTTGTATAGCGCTTCTCCATCTCTGCCGGCAAATAATATAATCGATCTGATTCCTGTACAGACCGTCTGGTGAAGTCAATGTGTACAGGCGCCTCTTATGCTGCTGAAAATGAGTATTCGCTATGGTCAGGTTGTTTTCTTGACAAAACTCTACTAGCCTCTGCCCAGCTTCATTTGGCTCACCAAGACCGAACTTGCCTGTAATTCCGGATATTTCTTCACTCCCTACCTTAGCATTCCAATCTCCTATGAGAAAAACGACGTCTGATGATGGGGTGCGGTCTAAAAGGCATTGTAGGTCCGCATAAAATCTCTCAACGTCAGCTTCTTCAGCAGTAGTGGTAGGTGCATAGACTTGGATAACTGTTATGTTGAAAGGGTGACCTTGGATCCGAAGTGAAATCATTCGGTCGTTTTTGGGGTTGTACCCTAGCACTGCTTTGCCCATTCTTCTGTTTACTATGAGAGCGACCCCATTCCTTCTCTTGGATTCGTGCCCACAATAAAAGACATAATGGTCGCCGGTGTTAAATTCTCCCATTCCGGTCCACTTGAGCTCGCTGATACCCAAGATATCAATGTTCAATCTGTCCATTTCTCGCTTGACGATATCCAGTTTACCTTGCGTCATAGATCTTACATTCCATGTTGCTATGTGATACATCTCCTTGCAACATCGGACTTTCCGGTCGTTTCCCGACACATCCACAACTGGGCGTCCTTTTGGCTTTAGCCCAGCCGCTTCATTCGTCCTGGAGCTACTAGGAATTGCCCTTTGTTCATCCCCAGTAACATGTGGGACGCCTTCCAACCTGGGGGGCTCATCTTCCGGCGCCATATCATTAATGGTATTGTGACTGGCCATAGGGTTTTCTTGGCAGGAAATACTGGAGTGGGTTGCCATTACCTTCTCCAGTGAATCACATTTTGTCAGAACTCTCTGCCGTGACCTGTCTATCTTGGGTGGCCCTACACAGCAGAGCTCACGACTTCATCGAGTTTCGCAAGCCCCTCCGCCACGACAAGGCAGTGATCCATGAAGGGGCAGTCGGGAATATCCATCATTAATTTTAATGAATTGGCAGGCACACGGCACTAAAAAAATGTTTACGTCAATAGAGGAGTTTTTTTTACGTAGCCACTAGGAATTAAAACAGAAAATACCAGAGTTTACTTTACTTACAGAAGGTGATTATTTTGTTCTTTGCTCTGGCTGGAGCTTTACTAAACATCCTGCTACGGCTTTTGAGAAGCCGGTGTAATACTAAAAAAAAAAAGAAAACCTTATAAATGTGCACCTGATGCATTTTATTGTGGCTATAGTCCGCGTTAGTAATACAGTACGGTTGACTTTTTTTATGTTCAGTTCGATATAAAATTTAGAAACAAGTATGAGTTGGGCAGCTCTGCAAGTCCCTTTATTAGACCGTAACGGCACTGGGTGAGGGGTCGGAAGAAGGATAGAAGAAAGTTGGCAGGTACTGTGCATTAAAAAGGCTACGGTAGGAAAAAGAGACACCGTGCTATCGAAGGCAAAGGCTTATAGCATTCTCACAGATAAAAATGAACCTCCAGAGCACATATGTTGCAACAGGTATCAGGCCAGTCACTGTTGATACCTGCCACTGATGTAATAAGAGAGTCCTATCCCCACATGATGAATTCCGCCACGCAAGGCCAGGCCGATGAAACAATGCCTCGATGATAACGGTAAAAACTTGGGTCGCTCGAGGTATCACGCCTATGTACTTATCTGCACGCTCCGCCGGTTACAGTACGCAAAAGAATAACTTTCTACCCCAGAGCCAAGCGTAATACCTGCCTGTCTGTGAATGCACCAGGCACTATAAGAACCGACGGCCGTCGCCGCCAAGCCACATGGAAGCAAGGCGCAGAATCGTTGTCCAAATGGTCTTAGAAACTGCTTTAGGCGGTCTGGTAAACCATAAACAGGCGCCCAGATGTGCGTATGAAACGGAGGGGAGAGCACATTCTCGGCTGCTTTTCTCAAGGCCAGAGCTGCAGGACTAGCAATGCAGATTGTAGAGTTGCGGCCACACAGAGGCCTGAGCACAATGCAAATGCCCGGAAAGAAAGCTGGGTGTCTTGCCACGCGTTCGTTGTCGACACCGCGCCGTCGGTAGCACATCATGGGTAGGAAGATGGGCCACTGAAGGAGCCACAACTAGCAGGATAGTGACGTTCCGTTGTTACTTTGCTCTGTGCACCAGGGGTGCTCCGTCAGAGACTGTATACGGTGTTGCAGCGGAGGATCCTTGCGCCAGAAGCGCCTGTCGGAGATGGTATGGAGCGATGACTTGAAGACAGGAGGTTGCCAGAAGAATAACTGAATATTTATGTACACAGAAAATATTTACAAGAACAACTCTTACAACATAGCTAACAACTTTTACAACTGGCTAACAGGGAAATATTCCCACCTCGGTATAGCCGAAGATGCAGAGCATCTAAACCTAGCCCAAAACGCCGAACTGAGCCCTCGGGCTCAGTTTTAACCGCCGGTCCAGCCCTAATTTACCCAACGTCCAATCACAACAAACATCAACCTGATTGGTTCAGTCTGACGTACAGCTCCCACTTCAACTTTAATTGAAATAAACCCTTTCTCACTGAAAGAAAAAAAAAAAGGAACGCCAAACTCCTAGGCTCACGTCCATCACATTACACTGTGCACCTGGCCGTAACAACATTGGAGTCATTGAATGAGTAATGTTGCCTCCCGGCCGGCAGCCGCCGTTTCTCACCCCTCGCCTGCAGTCACTTGTCCCATTCGCTACTCCGGCTTAGTGATGCCAAAAGAAAAACGAGAAAAAGAAAAGAGCGGTCAGGCCCTGCCACCGCCCACCTGTCGCTATAGCTGTACAGCTTTTGTTAAGGGCTCGCCAACACAGTCCATCAGGTTCTGGCGTGATGGACGTCTCACCAGTCGGGACGGCGCGCTCGAGCGGGTGTGCGCAGTACAGTCTATGTCTCCCTGTTCGGAGCCTGCCATTCAGCTAGTAACGCACCCCTCGCCTCGCGGCGCTATCCTGTCTGCGCACCACCTTCGTCCTCTCGTGCTACGAGAACAAATAGGAGCTAGGCTCCAAGCTACATACCTTTCCCGACTTCTCGCCCTAATCCGCTGTGCCCATCGGTCCTTTGCAAGGATCATAGCGACGGCATGCTCAATGACGGCCTCCCTCGCTAGCACAACAGCACAAATGAAGATGAGCGGGGTCCACTACAAAAGACAACACGCTATAACTGGCTTGAGGCGGGGAGGAGGAAAAATGTGGAAGGTTCCTTCATCTGCAAGCAGGTACTTTGAGAGAAACATTGGCGGCCGTTTTGTTACCGCAATACGGTTGTAACGAAACTACCTGGCCCTTGCGGCGTCACACTTGCATACGCACTTTCGAAATGGCGCGCAATTGCTGTCGAAATTGGAATTCTGGTGACAGAAATAAACTGAAATTGAATTTGGATATTCTACAGGATTTAATTTATGAAATTGCGTGGTTAATGCATTCAGAGTAGCATACGCTCATCTAACTTAACGAGCAACACGCGTTGCTATGAAGCCCCAAAATTGCCCCTTCATGTTATCTATAGTGCGCTTTACAACATTTCGTGATTGTATCGGTGTCACTATACATCGCCCACTAAACGGATCAGAACCCCAATCCGTTCTCATTTGAGCACAACATATTTATGCAACGGGTGCAGGCAAAAAACCCTCTGGAAGTTCACGAGACCTATACTCTACTGAGGCACAATTGGCTGAAGGAAAACAGTATTAGGAAACAGTATCCTTTTAATTGATATTTAAGTGGCGCTCTTCGCCTTTGCATCTCTCACAAAGCTCTCTTCTCCCCACTTCGTTATCTGTAAGGTGTCCGTTACATCTGCACTACTGGCTTCACTATCAGCATTCAGAAACGGTTATTACGCGGACGGCGCAACAAATTTCCCAGCCCAGAATTCGCTCTCGTACACCTCCCTTTCCGGCCCCATCTCCCGCCATGCATGAATGAATTATCTGTGCAGCAACCTGCACCGTTCTAGGTTTATAATGTCGCCTTCTGAATAGAGAAGCGGCAAAGTTTTGTCGCTGCGAAATGAACGATAAAACCTAGTATTGATGCGAACAGTCCGCATCTTCAACAAGGAACAAGAAGCCAGACTCTAGAAAACATTTCTATTCATCCGTCATGGAACCATGTCTATAATTAACTATGCGCTTGTATCTACTTTATATAGCCGCGGGAGAATAAGCCCATTAAGAAAGGTGCCTCCTATAGAGCTGTTTCAGCAAAGCAGAACCCGTGTGTAACTGCATAGCATTCACTAAGGAATTCATCACTCAAACTCTCGTACTGATTATCTTATGTGTTTACATGGAATTTCTGCAAAGGAGGATCATTAGTTTTGAGAAATATAATTTGACATTTTATGTTGTGTGTAGAAATTTTCACTATTTGGCACTATAATTAAGCTATGAGGGCATCTAAGCACGGCGGAGGCTTACCAACGAGCAAAAATGCGTCAAAGTTCAGCTTCGAAGATTTAAAAGCAAAGAAAATACCTTTAAAAGATAAAAATAGCTTCAATTTATACGTTCAAACATTCATTGTCTTTTGAAGCACGGAGTTAAGAGTCGCTGAGCGCAAAATTTATTCCACCAATACTCTAGAATTCATTAATGAGGACGGCGCAAATAGTGGGTAGAACTTAAGCCAGTCTTTCTCTAATTGCGCTGAATACTAGAGCACGGAAGTGCAATTAATTTGGTCGTGTCTAGACTGTAAAAGCATGAAAGCATCATATATTGTAAAAAGTGATAAAGAAAACAAATAACTGAGCTTTTTTTTTTGCTACGAATCTTCTTTACCTTGCGCCGCAAATCGTAAACACGTACGTAATTACTGCGTTGAAAACTTCAGAGCAAGAGCAAAATGATATGTTTAAAGGCATTGTTAAATTGGTCAAACAGCTATTATGAGCCATAATACAATTCAGATTATCATACGTGAGCTAGGTGTGTAGGTACCTTAGTCAGAGGAAATAAGGATTAGTGTAGGAAGGGCATGCTCGTACTGTTCTTTAAAAATGTTTCGTAAAATATATATGTAAATGAAGTATATCAAAGTAACTGAACCTAACCGTCACCTATTTTTACAGCGCTGCATCAAGATGCATGCACGCATTGCAATTTAGAAGCAGTGCCCTTTTTTTTTCTCTTCCGCTTGGGGAAAACAGGGATGAGGACATGAATTCTCCTCCGTTTTCCTTTCGACCCCTCCTATATACCAAAAGAAAAGATAATCACAAATTCTTCGCACTACTGAGCAAGTTTCCGGAAGCCTGCAGCTGAAAAGCCGTGCCTGAACAACAGTCGCGAGATGATTAAAAACATGCTTCTAGCTTTTAACGATATCTGATAAGAAATATTTACATTCACGCGTAAGAGCCATAATAGTTCACTGCTTTCAATCCGTCACCTTCAATCGCTCTCTAACATACCACCTAGTGGAGCACTCTCTAACATACGATCTGGTGGTGTCCCTAAACGCGAACGCAGCATTTGGCATTGACACAAACGTACACTGCATTAGCAAAAGTCACAAGGTTGTTTTGAGCTAAACAAAAAACGAAATCGGTCTTGACGGGAAACTTCAGACTGGTAGCTAGCATTTCGACGAGTGGACTCGTCTTCACCTGAGCAGCGCTGTCATCATTGAAGGCATATGAGTAAGTTTTTGTTTCCCATGAAGGTACAAATCACTGTTGGTGCTTATATAGGCTCTTGCTTGCGAGATGATTCTTCTAAATCAAATTCTATGTAAACGCCTCCACAAATGACCGCACTACCCGGACGAAGTCAAGCCCACTCGTCAAAACGGTGCTTTACGGAGTGAGGCTCGTTCTCAACCCTTGTTAAGTTTTCTTTGAGTGGCATTCCCTCGATATTCGGGTCGAATTTACAGCGCTTCTCGTACTGTCGGGAGAACTTGAAGAGGCTGGGAATGAAGCTCTTTCTCGAACAGATGGCGACTATGGACCGCAGCGTCTTCAATTCCCCTCCAACCCATTTTTTTTTTACACAGTAGCTTGGGCAAATTTGGAAAATTTAGTAAAACCTGGATACCGGCGAGAAGGTCCGAAATTTAGTGTAAGGATGTTTGAAAGTACAGATGGCGTAGACTCTATGGCCTTGGGTGGGCTCTGAACAGGAGGCTACACGCAGCGAGCGCATCCTGATGTTCTTACTACTCGAGCCAAACAAACGGAAGGTAAAACAGCGGCTTCCACAATCATAAGCTTGAACTGACTTAGTATCGTTCAACACGCTATATTCGAGCAGAAGGCACTTCTTTTCAGTTTCGCATTTTGTCTTTGTAACTTACCTAAAACCATTTTTCGTACGCGGTTCTTGCCCCGCCGGGGTGGTGCAGTGGTAAGACGCCCGACCACTGTGCCGGAGTACCCGGGTTCGATCCCGACCTCGGCGGCTGCGTTTCGATGGAGGCGAAACGAAGAGGCGTCCGTGTGCTGTGCGATGTCAGCGCACGTTAAAGATCCCCAGGTGGTCCAAATTACTCCGTAGCCCTCCACTACGGCTCCTCTTTCTCTATCCACTTTCTCTCCCAGCTTCCTCCCTTCCCTTACGGCGCGGTTCAGGTGTCCACAGCTACAAGTGTGACAGATACTGCGCTTTTCCTTTCCTGTGAACTAATCAATCGTACGCGGTTCACTCCTATCCTCGCCAAAGCATGGCAGCTAACATTATTTAAAAGATCTGTTTCTCGGAGTCCCAAGCAATGAAGTACCTAGAGGAGTGTAAAACGATTATTCTTGATCGCAAATAAGCCCTTTTACAGAAAGTTTTGTTGTATAGTTAATATATTATTGAAATATCGGGATAAAATTCGCTTCAATGATTTCTTCAACGTTGTCTAATTTTGTTCTACTTCACAAAATGTAGGGCGGACAATAATCAGACAGATATAATAGCTAATATTTTTGAGATAAAGTGGGCATGTCCTGCGTGTACCATGCTGCAAATATTTCAGGCTAAAGGTGCAGGGCAAGTCGGCATACTTTTATGCATGACATTGTGGTTACCACAACATATGCAATAGCAAATCAATGAGTTAGGTTCATTGAGTGAATCGTTTGGAGCAAGTAGAGGAATGGATGAAAGAAAGAACGAGTGATCTTGTGATGCTCCCGAAGAAAAACCTGTCCTTCAAATCTGCAGGCAAATGCAGGCGAGCGCCCAATCCTCCGTGGCAGTCCTCAAAGGCATCCTAAGTTTGCAATCGGACAACTGACTGAGGGCGGACACAAGGCGCCCTCCTGGCCCAGATATCTTTCGAGCTTTCTCAAGGAAAACAACTTGCAGGGGTTCAACTGGACAGGCTTCTCAGAGGGCGGGTAGTTGTTCTCCATCCTGCATCCAGGAGTTGATATTTTGCCTACAGAAAATTGTTCTGAATAAAAATGAGCCTTTTTGGGAGGAGCACAGGAAAATGAAGGAAAAACATTTAGTGTTCTTTCTTTTGTTTTTTTATTGCCATAAAGTAGCAGGTGTCACATTCCTTCGGATTTTCATGCCACAGAAGCAATAACCCTTCCCATGCGGCTGCTTGTAGCTTTGAAGTAAGAATAAAGGCAAGTCGTTGCATCCATATGCATGTATTTTGCAGCATCATTATCAAGAGCATACTGCCAACGCATCTCCACACCTTGCAAGTGCAGCCGAATGCTCAGAAAGATGACGCTTGTTTTGCTCTTTAGTTTCGTGACTGCCAGTCGTTCTTCAACCGTTTGCAAACTCTTTCTCGCTGAAAACTTTCCCCTTTCTCTTTTTCAGAGCACTCAAGAGAGATTCTTGTGGTTATCTCGGTACCAAAACATTTCTTGCGATCACCTTTGTCGACAGAACCAGTAGGAGAGCAGTGAACGAATTTAATGTCTGTTATTATTGCGAGGCGCTACAGTTGTGCAGCTAAAACAAAACTGCTAAGGATCGCGGATTTGAATGCGAGTAGTCACGATAATAATGTCATCATGCTGTAAGCATCTTTCTGTGAAGTCATAAAATACTTCTATACAGCAAACATTTTGCGCATTGCAACAAGGTGGCCGTTACCCTTATGCAGCGGCCACCGCACGCTGCTTCGCAGTAGTGTTGCTTCCAGGTGAGTTTTAAGAGAAGCAGGAAAACCACAGTCGAATCTTGTGTGAAGCGTCTGCGAGTTTAACAAAGAACATCCCGAAGGAGCAGAGCGGATTCGAACCCCACATTTATCGGGAAAGGAAGTAAGGAAGCTCGTAACTTTCGCCGCAACCGACTACCCTGCGTGTTTCACTGCCCACCTGTCGTGGTGTGAATGGCATGCCTTTGTGATCAACATCCATCCGCACGGGATGGTCCCAAGCACACAGCTATCGCATCGCCCTCTCAAGGTATGTTAGAGAGATACGATGTGACTACTGAACTTGGCCCATTCGCAAAAGTATGATGATCTACCCCGAAGGTAAAAAAAAACTTAGATGGCGCACGTTAAAAACCGACTAGGCTCACCCGCGTAATAGACAGTACCCGGTCACCCCCAAAATAGACTGTGCCCAGTCACCCCCGAAATTGTCTGTGCCCTTTACTGGTATTTGGGATAGCCCAATTTCAAATATAGGTTGGAAAATGCTTGAATGTGGATTGATAGTCGAAATTTGGCCACTTTCACGCGATAATACAATGAGTAGTGGCGTTAAACCGTCGATAATTTTTAGGCCGAAAGATTACTTCACCATGTTTAACCGGCTCACCACCGACTTTAGGTGCGACATTGCGACACGCGAGACAGAGGATACAGGTTAACGGCATAAACCTGAAAAACACGAAGTATGTCTGAAGCCTCGACCTCTGGCATTTATATTTTAAGAATGCCTTTGGCCAATGAAGCTTAACAGCTGACATTTCCGGGCATCGATGAGCCGGCGGTATTTTTTTTAACGTCCCCAAGCTGCATGCCGTAGCCGAATTAGAATGCACTACGAACTCGGGCTTCACCATTGAGATTGAAGGGTATGGTTAGAATCCAGCATGAATGAGATAAACTAGAGTTAAAAATATCGAACAGCGTAGAGCGTGGCTTTGCGTGAGACCTTATGTTGCCACCTGACACCAGAGCCATCATGCGGCATATGACAAAAGAAAAGAGTATTGGGGGGGGGGGGGGGGGGGGTCACGACTGACGCGGCGCCAGAGCAATACTTTTTATGGTAAATAGATTCATCACTGGTTTACATAGATTTCTCCGCACCGTATTCTACCTGATATTCAACAACGTTAAATGTAAGAACGTAATCAGATAGCAAAATCAAATACTGCCTCACCCCTAATCGAGAGTAGGTATAAGCATGATTGGTTACGGGCCTAGTGCCAGTCTTGTCACCTTCGTGAGCGGCCGCATAATCATGTGATAGTCTGCTAGGGCTAGCAGTCCCCTGCTGTTACATTTAACTGGCGAAGCGATCGCTTTCCGCAAGAGGCTTCCTACCCCTGCAGGCTCCATTGCGCGGCTTTCAGCTCTGACATCGACGGCGTCGAAATGCAGAAGGCAACAAAGGCGTACGCGGCCACTACGCGACGAAGACCTGACAAGTATGTTGGAGAAGCAGCGTGCTCAAGTGCTAACGTGTATACATCAGATTGTAAAAAGGGAAATGCTATAAATTAACGCCGCACCAGAGAAATCGATTAAGTATGTAGGACCGTGGCGTTACCTCTGGGGACGGCGCGAAAGCCGTTCTTCTATACTTCGCCCCTCTTTTTCAGGAATGGCCCTCTTTAGAAGGTCCCTAACAGCCAACGGATAGTCAATAAGCGCATGACGCCATTTATCTGCGTTCTTATAGCGCTATTATAAAGGGCAAATTAAAATTCAGCTCAGTTCATATCCACGGTTTGAGTTATATCTCAGCGAACATTGAGGAGAAATTGGAAAGAATCATTTTTGTAACTCGTTTGGAAAGCCCCAAAAGTTTGTATGCTGGTCCCACACGAGGGTTGCGAGAAAGGAGGACTCGTCACGTTGAACTTCTTTCCGTGCCTCAGTGATGCCATTCGGTTGGCAGATGATGGGCAACCAATAAATGCTCGTTTGCATTCTGTTCTGTCTCGACGTCACCTGAAGGTCGCAGATGAAGAGAGCTAAAAGCATTTAAGGTTGAAACTTAGTTCCTGCCTGCGCAAACAACCATTTAGCCACTGAAAAATTGGAGAAGATCGAAAGAACACATTTTAAGCTAAGCTGAGGCCAGTAAAATATATTCTAATCACGTTTCGGAAACGTCTATAGGATCTAGTTTTTCAATCAAATGGCTTTCTTATCTGCATGTAATCATTTGTCTTTTTGCCGCTGACTCATGACGGTCAGCCCATGCTCCTGATAGTGCGTTTACACCTGTGATTTTTGAAAGTCCGCGGCTGCTGTTACAGCCGTTACTGTACTTATTAGGATTTCAGCGTAAGGTATTCAGCTAAGCAGAGAACATTGCATCCACTTCGCGGCGTGGCATATCGAGACACTAATATCAAGCGGGACTTTATAGACTGAAATGAAACCACTAAAGAGAGGAATTATAACGTGAAGTAAAGCTCTGCAAAACTTTGAAACAGCCTAAGTTATAGGTTATGTGATTTTTTCTTAAATATTATCATTTTGTCATTAGGATTCTAATCCACGACATATTGCATCTCTATGTGTGCACGCTATCTACAAGGTCCCGTAGACAAGCTCATTTCGGAGATGTACTCGAAGGGGTGATTTACTTCCATACCACTTCTGGGTTGCCCTTTAACTGTCCTTGCGGTGACCTGAATTGCGTCGAAAAAGAAAGCTATTCCACAAGCCTCTAACATCAACGACTTACACAGTCTACCTACAAAGCAGAAACAAACTCTGAATCTATTTCCAAACTAAGGTATAACCACTATTTTGGTCACATTCTAGGTAAAGGTTTAGAACTTTTTTGAGCTTCTTCTATCAATGCCCATGAAATAGTCGCGCTACTTGCGACACAATGCTTTCAGAAATTTATTGAGAGCGACAGCAACTAAAGGTGTTAAGGAAAAGCTGTTCGCATGGAACGGCCCTTACTTCCTTTTTTATTATCCAACATAGTCACAGGCCTAAATAGATGACAGGAGATTTTTTCCTAAAGAAAACAACGCGGTTCACTGGTTTTGCGCAAAAGTATATTTTAACTTTTTTTAGAGGTCGCTCTTTCTTTTGCGACATGGTGGAGCCGTTTAGATCATGGTGGGCTTGCTCGGCCTTGCCTATTGCATTTCCCTTGCGGGAAGGCAGAGGTTTAGCGCGTATTTCTCTATCTATAGCGCGTCTGCGCACAACGTGATCGTGGTGTATTATGTGATTCGCACGCATTTTCTCCAGCCATTATGCCTAGTCTAGTAAAGCATGTAACTCGAGCAGGTTCTCGTGTGGTAGCACAATGCTATGTCAATGCTGCTTTCTGAGGCACCACTTCAAAGGCAAGGGGTGGTGCCTGCAGCTGCCCGAACAAAGCTTGATTATATCGCTTTGAAATGTAACCTTGAAAGTGAGCGTGCGAGTGGTCATTAAACGAAGCGTATAAAGCTTGTTCGACAGAAAAGGCATCGCAGTTGCCGCCGCCATAACCCAAATCGTCCAAAACAATGTCTGAGAAAATAGGTACGTGATTTTAGCTCGAACAGCGCCTCTCGAGCTAGTTGGTTCCTCACAATGCACAACAGCGCAAGCTAGACAAGGACTGCCAAGGGAAGCCGAGATGCGTACAATTGACTTAAAGCTGAAGATTCATTTTTCAGGCACTTCTGTACACATACCATAGCATGCGTCGTACAAGGATAACCACAAATCCCGATAAACAATCGTCGCCATCAGAAATCACATAGGATAGAAAAAAATCAATCAGCTTCCGATAAGAACCGCAATTCTTCGTCTATTAAGGCATGGAAGTGGTGAAGACATTAACGCTCTAAGATCTGCGATGTTCATGGCTTCAATGATTTCACGCGTTGTTTTATCGTTGCCCCTGGGCAGCACGCTCGCGTTACTTAACTGAGCAGTGCTTTCCCAATCACGGCAGTGAACATCCAGATGGCCTGAGATTCGTTGTGTCACATAGTAGTCGTGTTCGGACAATCTCTTACTGAGACCTCTGCCAGTTTGGCCTACGTAATCATGACAGCCGGGCAACGAGATAGAACACACGATACCTATACCACTGAAAATAAACTGACCGCGATTATATGTATATGGTGGATCAGACATACTCACGGCCCATTTGGCTAACACTTCTGCACCGCTACGCTTGATAAGTGATCCGGAGTGAAAAAAAACAACTTCCCTTATACATATCTCCCTATCTTTATCAGATGTTGTTAAATCGCGTGCGGGTAGAGAATCAAAGCGATCTTTTTATCCTTATTACCTGTTCTTTCTTTCTTTGTGAACAAGGTTTCTGCCACTCAGGATGAGAGCGCCAGCGGGTATTCAGCTTGAATTCGACGCGTCTAATTTTAAAAAACTGTTCCACCATTGAGTGCGCTGAACCAAAAGCTAGAAGAGGTTTCTTATCCCGAGGTTGAAATACCCAGAACACATGATTGTGATTAGAGTAAAGTCCTAAATCTAAAAACATGTGATAAAGCCGTTAGTTGGGAATTCATGTGTGGTGACCAAACAGCTAAGAATGCTTGAAAACTGGCTAAGTACTTTTGAAGCCTCGGTAGGGAAAGCGCCCTGATCGCATTTTAATAACATAAGATACTCATCAACAAATTGGAGATCTGGTTCAATATGCTGCACTGAAAGAATCTGTGTATCGTCTTGCATGTCTAAGTAAAGACCGCTGAGAATACGTACAATGGACGAAGCGATACAAGTAACATTCTTATGAATGAAAATCGAACCGTTCCGGCCCGCAAATGTCGATTTGAAATAGGTAGACAGTAATTCAAGGAAACCGCCAGTTCAGATACAACTTGAATTCTGGAATTTTACAGCTCCATGCTGATTTATGCTGTCCTTGATGCAATTGGCCAAGAGCGGTTACATACCAACAAAACCACTTAGAAGATTTGTAGGTGACTGCAGTAGCAAATAGCGGCTTCAGGAGGGACTTTACCTATAATACTTGAATTATTAGACATTATGCAGCGTGTGAAGGGAGGACTCACATTCTAAAAGCAGCTGATAATTAGCTCTGAAGGTTTCATTATACCAAAAATTGCGCTCTTAGGTTCAGATGCAGGATAGTCTTTGTACTTAATAATCCACAAAAATCTCTTGAAGACCTTCAGAGTCTTGTTCTGATGAAATGAATTATTCACCTGGATGGGCAAGTGCCCTTTAATTCTTATCATGGAGTCAACGCTCTCCTTGGCCATTTTATGTGGCGCCAAAATTTTCGTCCTATTCGCCTATTCTGTAAAAAGCGACCTCCCTGTGTCTTTCCAGCCATGAAAACACAAACTGTGAAATTTTTATTACGGCTGATGGTCTGCGCACATCTCAAAAATGGGCACTAGGCTTGAAACTAGGTTGCTTCACCGAAAAATACCGCAATCATGAAGGCTAGCGGCCCGACGCTTTTAATATCACAAAGTGCAGACGAAAATTTTTATCATGCTTCTAGCTTTTCTGTAACTTCTTTTTTTTTATTATTCTTAGTTGTTATTATTCTTCATTTCCTGCCGTTCTCCTCTCTTTTGTTGAGGCAACCTTTTTATTTCAAAATAGGACTATACAGCCCCAAAACGGTCACCAAATTTATAAGGTTCGTCGACCTCAATATACCGCGCGCTTTTTCTATGCACTTCTTTTCATTTCGGCCCTCTCTCTCTTTTGTCCCCAGGAAATTAAAAAGAAGTACATAAGCCAGGGAGAAAGTCTGCATCGTTGGGAACCCACTACTACGCGCCTCATTGTGGTGATGCAAACTTCTAGGCAACAACACTGCCACTCGCGTCGCTCCTGCACTGTTGATGACGGATCGTCAGTGAGTAGCACCGCCTTTTCCTTGCTTCCTGCGACGCGATACGAAACGAGGCAGGACATTAGCGTCAGGAGTGTGGTCGTGCCACGCCACAAGAGAGAGAAGAACACCTTAACCTGAGGCAGGTGAGACGTCGCCGTGATCGCAGGACCACGCTCATAGCGTCGGCATCGCAGTTACGACAGTACAAGCACGTTTCCGAACAAGCAGGTGCATGTACACGCAGTTGTAGGAATGATGAAGGAAGAAACTATGTGGTACCTTTTCATGCTTCGTTTTATGCCGGCCAAAAATCTGCAACGTCCAACGTTATCGTGCCGGCAGCTGAGAGCGACGTCTGCCCGCCGATCGTTGACCCCACAAACATAGGCTTTCGTGCAATGGGCAACAGTGAAACTAGCATCCAGGCCATCAATTCGTTTATATGCCGCATGGGTACTTATTGAAGCCAACTCACGCCGCATGTCTTTTTGAATTCAGGTACACATTGCAGTCTTCAAACTCTTTGCGGTAGGTGTACAAAGCACTTAGTAATTAGGTTCTTTTATGGCGAAAACCTTTCTTGGCTCAAATTCTGCGGAAATTTTCGCAGAAAAAATGTTTCGGTTTCAAGTGAGCGAGGAAGAAAACGATGAAATACAGAACAAATGCTCATTTATATCGGCTACAATGTATTGGAACGCGCAATATTTAGAAAAAAGAATTAAGATCTGAAACAAAAAGTAACAACAGCACATGGCATGAGCAGTCCAGTTCATGGTTACAACACTGCAATAAAAACAAAGGCACGTGAGACAACAATTCGAATCCTATCACAAGGAGTGTGCTTTTTGAAGATAGTCGAACTCTGCATCAAGTAGCAATAGTGAAGACGCAAACACAAAGTTTTCATCAAACGTTCTTCTTCTAAAAGCCTGCACAATCTCCTGGGCTGCTTTGTCGCTATGTCATCACATAGCTCGCGTTCCTCGAACAGTAGTTTGCACTATCTCTTCTAGCATGCGTTGTGAAATATGTCTCAGACCCGTCAGCAAGCGACATAGCGTGTTCACGGAGCGTACGTTCAGACATTGTCCCGTCTGTTCCTCTAACCGCCTCCGGGAATACCCTAGGTACTTCATAATGGGTCTTGGACACATCTGACCAAGCATAATTTAAAAACAAACTTAAGTGCAAACCACTTCTCGACAAAAAAGAGAGTTTTGTGAAAATATACTGACGATACAGCCGAGGAAATTATGCATGCTTTTAGAGTAAGGCACACAGGTGACACCTGTACGAGCGTGCCTTCATTTTCACTGCTTGAACATGCTTTGTTATGAGGTTTGAAATGTTAGGTTGTTTCACGTGCCCTTTCCCTCTGGCATTGTAAATATAAACTCAACCGCACATGTCGTGCTTTTCTTTGTGTTTTGGTTTTTATTCTTTTATATATACATGGCTTGTGTCAACCATTTCTTTTTCAGCTAATAATGAGCGCCACTTCTGTCGTTCTTTGGTGTCATCGTCCATGCGGTGCCGATGCAATAAATATGCAGTTAGTGAAAGCCGCCCTATAATGTGTCATACGCTATTTCCGCTCTAAAGCAGTCTTGGTAATTTTTGCCGCTGAGATGAGCAATATGATGATAACTTTATATTTCATGAACAACAACAGACATATGACACAGCCATTTATAGCTTATACATATATTAAGAAGTTAATAAGTCGAGTTATAATATTGCTAGCGTAAATATTTTGGTGCTAATTAATGAAATCTGATCTCAGCCTGGTAACTTTCGCAACTCGTTGAAAGCTCGCACGTATGTGCTTCTCTCATAAGATATTTTATCACGAAGACCTAAAAAATAAATTGTATATTCCGTCTTCGTATCTATCACCTCGAATAGACCACATTCACAAAGTTGGCATAACGTCTTGCAGTGGCAGACGTTTCGCTGACGCAGTCATACCCCGCACATCATAAGACTAGAATCGCCTTCGCTCTCCTATTGCAACTATCACTAATTTTTCAATTATCCAGTCTGCTGTGCGCAATGTAAACCATGCAAATTACAATTAGTACTGTAAAAAATTTGCATGAATTTCTGTTTCTCCATCTCACAGAACCATGCACTTAAAACCTTTCCGTCAATTTAGTGCGTGCATATTGTTTACTGATACATTGCTAAAGCTTATTTTCACCTATATGAATACTTGAGCAATGTTACGTCTTTCATAACTAATTTGACCCCAACTATTGCTTATATGTCGCTTGTATGCTTTTTTATGAATATTTAGAATTCTTGTACTCCGCCCACTCCCATCTCTATTGTTCCTACGCTGAAGGTAACAATAAATAAATAAATAAAGCACGCTTAGGAGTGAACTGTAACGCACGAAGATAGTGAATTTCATAACCATTGCTGAAAACTTAATATATGTTTGTTAAATTAGCGTTAACAGCAAATTTCGTTCTCGGCAAATTCTAGTAACAGTACTACTTTTTTTATTTCAGCAGAGAAAAATGTAGCAATTAGAATGTTCTCATTGTGAACACTGAAAATGGAGGAAGCTATTTTGAGCGGAATCAGACATAACAAATGTGGCATGTGAAATATCTTACGCGGCACTGAATGTATGTAGAAAAGATATGCACACATTCTAAGTATATGATTTTACAAATGGTGAAGCTCCCAACATATAAATGGGATACTGTTTTTTTTTCTAATTAAGATAATCAAAACATTAGATGGCTGTAAATGAATTCAATAAAAATGAAAGAAATATTTCGCTGGAAGTTGACGTTTCCTTAGACATAAATCTCACGCGCATAAAAACCTCCTCGACACTGGACTCTAGCTAAAGGTCTTAAGGAAAGG